>NW_020170412.1:446928-597168 GCF_000524195.1 Echinococcus granulosus | reverse complement strand
GAATACATATATCCTGCCCGGGTATTGTGTCTTCTTTCGTCTCCAGGGAGTCTCGGGACGCTACACATAAGTTATTGCTACAATGGCTTCAAGAATATCAAGTTTGGGTCCTAAACAAAAGTCTCAAGGCTAAGCACTAATTTTACTGGAAAAACAAAGTGAAAATTTCTAAACCTGTATTAGTTTAAGGATACGCCAATGGTAATGCTTGCGCAAATGGATGCAGCGGCCAGTACACCCGAAACTGGTGCCAAAGCAGACGCTCCCCCACTTTTCCCAAATCCTGTGCCCTGTTCATCACCAATACAGTTTGCCTTCACCTAATCAGCTTATTCGTTTCGTGGGAATGAAGGACCATATCAAAATAATAGGCTTGGAATGTTTTATCAAAATTGGCGAAGTTTTTACGCCCTTATTACAAGAACATTCTCTCCACTGTTTTTAAATTTGGTAAGTGATTTGTCAAACTAAAATTTAATATCTTTCGTATACTAATTAATTTCATCCTGACGGCCTCAGAGCACTGGCGCCACCTTTCAATCTACGCTGTACCGTGAGTCGCGTGGTTATGTTGTGCGGACTAAAGTTGGTGTCCATCTTGTGTTTTTTTCCATGTTTGGTTTATGCAAGTTTGTGGGCTTGCTTCACTAATCCGGTTCATTTCTATTTATTCTGCATTATTGGACTGCTGTGTTGTTGACTATTTCTGCTGGCTTGCAGTTGTTGCGTTGCAATCTTTGGTCACAGCATCGGCTTTGGTTTTATGTTTGGTTGAGATCTTAAATATGATTAGAGGCGTCATAATATTCCTTCTGAGACAAATCTTTCAGGTGTTTTTGTATATTTCGTGCCCTTGCTTATAACCACCTATCTTGGATTTTTAAAACCCTAATTTGCTGTTGCCAATCAACCAATTCATGTCTGCATTATATACGATAAGCTTGTGAAAACTGAGAATCTAACTGACCTAACATCTACAGTTTTGGGTCCAGTTGTTATACTTCGACTTTACGAAATCTCATATAACTACGGCATCTTTACTGCACTTAGCGACTTACGGTGGCATTAGGATTGAACTACCGCTTAAATTTATCGGCAGCGCTGTTTATTTGACATGCTTCAGGGCCGGGATGAATTCAGAAGCGGATGAAAGTCCAGTCTTATCGGACGATAATGCGGAGTTCCTGCCTGATGGAACTTCTAGGCTGAGTTTTCGTCAACTTTTTCTGTTTGCCATTGATCACGTTTCCAACGAACCATGTTTTGCTAACTTGTTTAGTAACGATGATACCGATTTAATCGACAAATTGATTCATTTATCTGGTAAGACCTCAACAAAAGTTATGGGATTTAGAAAATTCGCAGATACTATACCTCAATCTATTTCGAAGATCACGGAAATTGTTCCGGTCAAAAACATTTCGTCTTCCGCATGAAATCAACGGCGAGAACATTGAGTCCCTTTGCACGGAACTCACGGAAAATGGATTCATATCGTTTGGTTATTAGTATTGGTTTCTTATTTTGGTTAGACGTCGACTGTTTTTCTGACACAGAACTGCTGTATATGCTTGGGAAAAATGATCTTGTAAACCTAGCTGCGTTGTTCAAGCTTCCCGTGAAGAACTCTGGGAGGAGGGCAATTATTAACGCCCTTCTCAGATCATCTCGTCATCCTTCTCTGCTGAATTTTTTTACATCGCCACGATCGGTCAATAAAAGTCGACTACGTGCTTTGTATGCCTCCATATGATTAACCGTTTTACAATGTTTAAATTGATATTTTGGTAACTAACCTAATCAAACGCATTTTTTGCCCTTCAACAGAACAGAGCGTTCCCTTGGACCCTGTTTTTCTGTTGTAAAAGCCTATGCGGATGTTCTCTCACAAACGCTTCTCTGTTTCTCGTTGACATGGATGAAACCTTTCGCCTTTACCCGCACCATTTCTTTAAAAGCAGTTCTTTGCAACCATATGTAATTTTTAGTATCGCTTAATCTGAAAATGGTGGTTCAGATACGAAATCAGGCGGATGCGTTCTGGAGCTGTCTCATTTCCCGCTTATGCAATCTGTAGGAAGTCTATCATATTGAGGAATAGGGAAGAGCTATCCAAGTAAGCTCGAAAACATCCGTATCTAGTATCCCTGTAGGTTTTTCGAGTTATGGAATTTTCGGCAACAATTGGACTGGCTGACGATGAGGTCGAAACTCGCACAGGCCTATGAACACTTTCAGAAGGATCTTGATCTCCTTAGAACTGTCATTGAAAAGTTTGTTGTGATTATGTTTTCTAGACTATTGTATGTATCACATGTTTAATGAGGTCTAGTCCTTTTTTGTAGTCCAACCTTCCATCGCGGCGATCTTCCTCGCTTTCTGCAAAGATTTGCCCTACCCGGTCTTGCGGTTCGCCTTGTTCGAATTGGTGTGGAGATTTGCGAGCGCCTTCGTAAATACCATGAGGCTGTGGAACTGATTCTCATTGTATTATCCTCGGATTTATTGACGAGTACCAGCTGCAGAACAGTGTACTTTTTCGTCAAACGTCTTCTGCTTGATCAAGGTACCCACTATAGCGACCCTGTTGCCTGTTTAAAGAAAGTTGAGAGCCTCCTTCCCATACTACGAGGCTTACATCCGGGGCATCGACTGGAAATTCAAAGACAAATCGGACGTCTGATAGGAGAAAAGTCGGACAATGAGTTGTCGCACTTTTGGCGGGGGAAGAATGAAAGTTCACGAAGCTCGAAACGGGACGGGGATTCAAGTCTCAAGGAGGAGATCATGGCCGATATTCCGTTGGATAATATGAAGGAACTAAAAAATGAATTATTGTCAAGGTTAAAATGTGCGTCTGTGGTGAGCGCATTGTTTGGATGTGACCTATACCTATACTACTGTTATGAGCTACTGGTGCCTAATTAAGTAGTACATCAAACGTAAAGTTTACTCGGATACGACATCAAATGGTAAATTATTATTTTATCATCGAATTTTAAAACTCAAAATATGTTTGGGTTCTCCAAGGTGAACCTTTCGGCCCCTACATCCGCTTCCTCCATGGACATTGGCGCAAATCGTCCATTCTACCTCTGGATGGAGCTCGATAAGGATGCCACCGGGGATGGATTAACCACTTCCATTCTCCAAGTTGAAACTTGGGCACTAAAACACTACCTGCGCAACGAGAAATTCGAAAAAGGTGGAGTTTTATTATCGATGATCCTTCTAACCCTTGACTGAGTTCCTTCAAATGGTACAACTGGCAGTAATACAGGTGTTTGGGTCATGTTAGCCGCCAAAGTGACTGTGAAAATTTTGGCTTTTAAGGACTTCACGCCGAATCCCGAATATACACAACCCTCTTTGTTTTGCTGTTTTACGATCTACTTTATGGCGTCGATCGCCCGGACGCCTTCTACTGTATGTGCCAGCCAGCACCATTGGATCTTTTTGCCGGTGACTTCTATATGTCACACAGAGACCTCGTTGAAGGTCGTCTAGAAATGATTAGCGCTGCGAAACGGTCCTCACAAACACCGGAAACGGAGTCGGTGGTAAGGGTGTAACTATACTAGCATTATTTGGGTGACTTTTTGACCAGATGGCCCGCGCTGATGTATCTCACCTTCCCTTCCAAGGTTACGGATCCAGTCTCGCAGTTGTTGATCGTCACGTGGACGGAGCACAAGGACGAGCAGTGCATCGGTATCGGTTGGAATCTTTTTCCTGACGGCGAAAGTGATATTGTGGCAAGTGAAAAGTCAGTCGTGCTAAAGATGCTTCATTGGGTTAACATTGCTTCTCATGATAAGCAGGTAAATGATGCTGATCCGATCTCACTGTTTTATTTTTCTTTCTCAACGTAGGAGTTATTCTGGTGTTTGGGACCGCAGTTGGTAGCGTCTATCTGCCGTCTACTGATTAGTGATTACGCGAATTGGAGTTCTGGACTGCCTGATCTGACGCTTTGGAGCCCCTCCTCTGGAAAGGCCAAGGTCCGCTTATTCAAACACACTTCTTTCCTCTATTTAAGCACGCAGTCGCAAACTAGTGATAGTTGTATGCCTCACTGAAGGTTTAAGTGGGAACTGGTCGGATAAGGGTGTAACCATCTGCGTAGATCTTACGCAATTATTCTCATAACAGCACCCTCCTCGTTCAGTAATGTTGGATTTCAACGTAGTCAACTGATGAGGATTCTCCCCCTCCCCCCACCTATGGCTCTCTTTGCCACCCTTTCATCATGACGATGCCTTAATTTTCAGCTTGTCGAGGTAAAAGGTCCTGGAGATCAGCTCTCATCTCAACAAATGGTTTGGATAGACAAGCTCCTTTCTTTTGGGGCAGATGTGGAAATATGCTCGGTGGCCGGTATGCTCACTTTTTACCACAAATTTGTGGCTATTTCAGTAATACTGGAGACTAGATTTCATGCTTCTTTTATTTTAGCCGTTCCCCGTAATCGTTATCAGCACAATCAGTAATATAGTGTTTTTGCGACTGCTTTGCCTATTACGACTGAAGGAGAGCTGGGAATGGAGTTAAAGACATAAGAAGTCGTAGGTTTCTATTTTATCTTCCTTCATATGGGCTACCCAGCGTACCAGTCAAGGAGAGTCGTTACCGTCATCATCGTTCCCACCATCGTCATCATAGTCGTAGTTGTTCATACTCCTCTCCACAATAAGTTTTGTTCTCAGCTCCTGCTTTTTGGTCTTGCTCTGTACATAAAGCTGTAGAGAATACGAAGTTGTCATGAGGTAAAGGAGGTTGGAGTTTGAAAAACAAATCGGCATTATGCCACACTGTGAGATGAAAGCCACAGGTCGCACCTCATTGGACCCATCAGATCGGGTCGTTTCATTAAAGTGGTCAAGAATTCAGGTGTATCACTTACCTTGGTAAGCCTTTGCTTTTCGGCCACCAATGCATTAATTGATGTTGATAGCTGGTGGAAAAATGGGAATGATAAAGAGTTGCGGTGAAGCTGCTTCCTAAGATTCCCTTTTTGTTTGGCGCTTATCGCACTACTGATGGGTTCATCTCTCATGGCTAACACGTCTGCAGATCGCTATCGTCGTCTAAAATCAACTGCGCTGCAACTTCGGGAAATATGCTTCTTCCTCCTCTCGTCGTGCATAGAACAAAGCCTATGAGTTGTGGAGGTGGTCAAGACTTTGGTCAGATCTACCTCAAGTACACAAATAGTCACTCCAGTCACAAGGTCAAGTCAGGTAGATGCGCACGACTAAGTCGATCCAAACCCAGGTGCAATCGATGACACTCTGCAGCAGTCTTCACCAGTCAGCATCTAGGCTTGTGACCGCACGTCTCACCCATGTGTTGACAACCCCCGCGCTGGTCCTTAAGGTCATCTCTCCTGAGATCTTACGCATTGATTATCTTGTTGGTGGCCTCTGTATTATCCATATAGCTCGGACAGATAAACTCCGGTCTATAACTGCCAATTCAGTCCGGAGGGCTAGTAGCATATGCAGCGTAAAAACTGTTTTATACTGCCAATGAGGGAGACTTAAGTAGGTCTGTCTGATGCTGCACTGCCGGGGTGTTCAATTTTGCAGCCATGAGAAAGCATGTCACCGCGGTGGTAGAGTGGCAGATACGATCCATTACCTCTACTAACGGTTGGCACAGGTGCTGTGAGCTAGTCCGGTCCGAACACTGTCGACAGCGTATTGTACCGAAGCTTATTGTGAAGGAGAGCGCAAATTCCGAATTCACAGGAGACTTAAAGTGCTGAACGATGGAGTGAGGCTTAGTTGCGGTAGGGCATCCCAATGAATAATAAAAACGTTTCGGGGACGGCAAGTTCGTATATCGGTGTGCCAGTGGCGTTCTCGACTATGATTGTTCATTGCCAGCCTTCACCCAGGCTGCAGGAGGCCTGTTTAATCCTAGACATTTTAAAGTACGTACTGAGACTGAAAGAAAGTATACGACAAACCTGGCAATGCACGTGAACATTTACGATTGCCATGTATCAGGCGGAAGAGGTATTACGACATGAACAGTTAGAATAATGTCTGTCGAGAAGGGAAACTAGGGCGGTTATACGGTCCGATCCCACCACCTGGAACACATCTCAAGACTCGAAATACGTGAAGTAATCTTACCAACAAAGTATGTCTGTCATAGGCAACCCCGTATTTTACTAATCATTGGACACCTTGAAAGTAGCGTCTGTGCAAAGGTACTCCTCCGGTCGGACACAAGGACGGAATCTGTGTAATAATAAGAAACGAAGACCACCGGAAATGGTATATGCACAGACAACCTCTCAAGGAGCACCAGAAACAGTGCTTAAAAAGACAAGGGGCTACGTAGTATTTATTTGAGGACAAATTTTAGTCGAGAAGTGGTAGGTGAACACGAACATCGTAACAGAACGGATGTTGCGAACAAAACCCCTAGGAAGAAGTGCGCTCTGACAGACCATAACTCTGGTCATTGAATCCCGTTTCTATCGGTCAATCCCTTCCATGGGAATGAAGGTTGGGATGGAAGAGAAGAACAAATAGCCAAACACAAAATAAGTTAAAATGAGGAAGGACTGAAGGTGATCTATATAATAGTGCTCATTTAATAGGTCTACCACACACCTAAATGCTCAGCAAGAGTGTTGTCAGTAGCATCAATACAGCGAGGTAAGGGAATAGCGCAGTTTTGTAAGTCACTAAAATGTTTCGTAACCCGTCATGTAGTTAGAATCTTTTATTACTAAACAGTCAGTCAAGAACTGCTGTAGTAATTGTTACTAAAAAAAGACCCATTAAAGTGGCTCTAAGTCCTTGTTTTAATTCATCTAGTCCGATTGTCCCCCACCTTGACTTCATAGGCGGCAATCTTGTGTGCTGTGGGTGTATTCGTGCCGTATGATCTAATTTATAAAAGAATTAAAATTGTGCTGCAAAACTGCCATAAAAACTTTTTAAACAGTCAGAATATCTTTAAAAAGCAAAAAAATCCTAGAAATCTATTAACAAATGTCAATTTTTGTTTCAGTAGATTTGGAGCTCCCAGATTTGACGCGTTTCAACTTATTTTTATATTGTAGCAAACATGGATATTGTAGTCAAGATGTTAGGATTCAGCAACCATGGTGAGGTGCTCAGTGTCTTTTTCTGTTCACGAAAATCCCAAATAAGCCTTTACATTTAGTTTATTGTTAAGCATTGCAAAACAAATGCATTATTTAATAAGTTATGTTTATTTTTTGTGATAGTTTTCCCTTCAGAAATATTTAAATGTCTTTGGTGAACATGCTTTTATCACAACTCTACGACGGTAGCGATAAGCTTCCACGGAAACAGGAGGCTAATTCTTCTGCATTTAGGGATAACCTACCATCTTCCACATTCTTATAGAAACTACAAAACTCCTTGGATATGAACAACCGTACCCCGCTGAGGACTACCTTAATCAAAGTGACACGTCAGTATTACATAATTCCCAAAACTTGGATTATTGCACACAAGCTGGAGCATAGGAATTCTCCCGTGATTTCATTTTAATTGCTTCTTTACATTCTTCCGCATGCATTGCAGACAAATGCAACTTTCAATTATTTAAAAGTTTAAAGAATAAACCATGCTTGATTCTAATTGGAAGGTGCCAAGAAAGCAGTATCTCGTCCATCTGTTTATTCAAATTCGGTAAAGAAATTGACTTCCTAGCCGAAAAGTTCCTTTCTATTGATTACCTCCAACAACCAACCTTTAAACCTTTTCGGTTCTACCGTGCACCTGGAACTATTGTGATAAGTAGGAGTGTTATACTTATCATTTTAAAGTGGTAAGTTGATTCCACCGATTTGAGATAACTACTCGCCATGATGCAGGCAATTCATCCTCGCTTTGTTAATGGTTCTTGGAATTAAAATCTAACGCCATTTAGAACCTACCAATTCCTCTTGTTTGCCACAAATTCCAAGTCAGCAAACGATAAGGAGGCCGCTTTCCAATTGCTCCTTATACTACATCGATCAGCTCAACACGTCCTATCCCAAGATGCAGCTTGTCCTTTGCCCGGTGACTGCCGTTACGGAGTAAAAAGTTGACCTACCAGTAAAATGCAACAATACATTCTACTTCAGTGTCATAGTCATCAACATTGGGTTCCGTGAAGACTATTACCGTAAAGACATTCCAGTTCATTCCACCTCAGAAATGGGAGATTACCAAACAGTCGGCGCTTGTGGCATAATTTACATGGATATACTTTATCTTCCTACATTAAAAATGAACAAAACGTTACAGTTCCAGTAAGAATCAATCCTTCCGACAATGGATCACTACGAGACTCCTCACTATTATCGACATACACACGATACGCCATTTAGCTGTAAAGCAAAGTATTCTTTGAGAACTTCACCAAGATTTGCTACTGCAGCACTGCCGAATGGCATGGCCTCCGGACCATGTCAGTATTCCCTCAAATCCTTCTGTACGTTGACAACACACATTTTGCCCGAGTATTGTGTCTTCTTTGGCTTCGGAGATGCCTCGAAGCATTGCAGACACATCCCAACTAATTGCCGTCCTATCTGCAATGGAACAACTAGTCTGTTGCAACATCCCCGTCAACACCCTCCAAAAAATGAATAGCATATCGTAGCGCACCCCGAGTCTTCTCTGAAGCAGGAAGGTGCCATAGAAGTATAGTGGAAGATATACTAGTGATGTAAGGGAGAGCAGCGAGGCTACCGGGATAACCTGGAGGCCGTGTTGGCGAGCGGAAGTACAAGGGTGGAGCCTTCATTGCCTGCTTAACCAAAATGCTAGGTAAAGCAATCAAAGTAGTACAATGAGACGAAAATTGGCAGTATTATCTCGCAGCATTTGTTCAGATGTGGATTAGTACATTTCCTCAACTTCAAGGGGATTTCCAATAATATTTAGTTGTTAAATTTATTCCAAATCAGACTGATAATCTAAATTAATTTCGACTAGAATATATCTGTAGCGGTTAAATAGGACGGAGAAACCGAAATTTAATCCGTACTACCGAACCAGAAAGCACTCTAGCATGAGGTGAAACTAGGTTTTCAATGTCATAGCCTTGTCGCAGGGAATAAGAGCGCTTGGAACGCCGATACAAACCAGTAGGTTGCGCCGCTTTGCGCGCTCTACTTTGGTAACCGCAATCTACGTACCAACCTTCTTTCATTGCCTGGAGAGAAAACCCCCAAGCAAACGGCATAATTTGACGAGGTCGATGAACGATAGCTTAGATTCGGACAATATAACTCTGTCCGTCGAAAGCATTCATTAGAAATGGCAGGTGTCCTATCTTTTCGCACAAATTTATGCAATAAATACATGCAATCGACATTCATAATATGAGGGAAGAGAATTTATTTACTCAGATTCCATGAAATAAACATTGGATGTGGATAGATGGAAAAGTAACCTACAATCTCATCTTCTTTGCTCGTTTTTTAGGTGGCGGTGTATCCACCTCCATCGATTGCTTCGTCTTTCCATTCAAGTTATTATGAGGAACATCTATCGCCACGCCGACGGCGGAGCGTACGGCCTTGCGAGTAGCACAAGCTTCTCGTTTCCGCACCAAACTGGAGGTGGACCAGGAATACAGCGTTGACATACCTCCCGCCACCTTGCTACCTCCAGCATCACGCAATAACTCCTTGGCCAGTCGCGTATCTGTAGATTCGATTAGTCCAATGAGGTGGTCCGCCGCGGACATCTCCACCACCGAGACATTGGCCAGTCGTTGCGCCGCCTCCTGGGCAGTTAGTTCGCCCGAGAGCAGGGCGCGTCGCATCCTCGCCTGCGCTCTGCGACGTCGTGACCGCGCCCGAGCCGAGTCCACACGTCCAAGACGACCGGCCATTCTGCGCGAAATAGCGGCGCCCTCGGACGACTCGACGTCTCCGGGTAGGGCAATGCTAGAAGTGGCTAGGAAGGCCAATCTATTACGCTGTTTCGATTCGCGAGCGAGGAGACGCAGTGCACTGCGGAGGTAGGTGACTCCAACGCCCGATTTGCCCGCACATGTACTTTCCGCATCCTCAACTTCCTCCTCTTCTTCCCGTCGACTTTTCTGCTTTGCGATGAGATTCGCGATTTCTGTGGCGGTGGGTCTTGGTAGTTTGAGCAGCAACCCAACAGTCAATTTGAGCGCCATTATCCTCTATAAGAAGCAAGTATGTGTTTATTGCATGATTACGAAGGCTTTTTAAGTTGTACTTGGGGTAAACTACCTGACTGAATGCGGATCTTCGGTTGTTCAGTTCATCAAGTGAAAGACGATTTGCTGTCTTGAATATCTTAAGGACTTGTTTCGTCTCACCGAGAGCATTCAAGAACTGACCGAGGTATATTAGGTTGGACAAAAGCTGAGAACGTAAACAGAGAAGTAGGATGGGTCAATAAATGTTCATATGGATTAAAAAATGGTCAAATAGAAGCAGAAAACACCCACCATGTTTGAATACTCCTCCGACATTTGACCTGTGGATGAATCCACTTCCAGCTGGCGTAGGGAGTCGTTCAAAATTCTGATTAACTACGATGGCAAAGACACTGATCGTAATAAACAAACACTTCATTTACAAATGAAAGCTTAATCATATGACTTACCCTCAAAGAAACGTCTTTAGAATTTGTAAAGAAAGATGACACAAAGTGTAGGGGTGTTGTCACCTCACCCCGACCATTACAGACGTTATCCAACTCGACTCGAAGGAGCCGATTGACTAGTCGAGAGACCCACTCACGCACAGACGGGGAGGGAGCTAGAAGAAGCGAATGCGAGGCCACATCCCCCTCCTCGTCAGTCCTGGAGGTCTGAAGCAATGTAGCAAACTTTGTTTCACGCTGACTTCGTTTCTTCCGCTTAACCTTCAACAGGGCATTCCAGATCGGCACACATAAAGATGACGAGACGACAGACGCATCGACATCGGAAAGTAGACGATCCGCCAGTCGAAGCCCTTGCTCTAGGCCACAGCAGACCAACGCAAATTGCACGTCAGGAGCTGATTTAGAGGGCATGATAGTGCGCTCTGGAGTTTCATCCATAGTGCTGGCATTGATACAAGACTCGACGATTTTCACAGCTTCGGCAGAAATTTTTTCAGGTTTACTCGGCTCCGCGTCGACATCAGTGTCTTCTGCTTCTCCCTCTTCGTCTTCTTTTTGATCAGATGCGGCTCCGTTTGAAGTGACTTCCATATCTGAATCTTGTTCCTCATCTTCGTCCTCATAAGTATGATTCGGTACAGACGGTACCTCGACGTCATTATCCACGTCTGTGGCGGTGAGCCATCCATCTTCATCCTCCTCATTTTCCTCTTTATCCGCAGCTAGGAAATGCGAACACAGCACAAATTAGAACGCAATCCAACTTGAGCGTGGCAGAATCGAAGCAAGGTGAAAAACTCACGTTGAGTTGGAATTAAATCGTTGTCCTCATTATGTTCTGACGCCGAAGTCACATCTTTGAAAAGATGGGTATGGGTGGCGCGAAGACTAATCAGCTGTTTCCGCGACTCGGCGAAAATGTCCTTTCCGAGGATAGTGATGAGCGTCTTTCTATGAGTTGCAACTGAGAGACACTCCTGGGCGTCTAGAACTACTGCGACCATCTAGAAAGGAGAAGCATCATACCCTCGGACGCAAGGTTTGATTTAATTACAAGAAAAATAGCGAAAAAATAGTATGTGGATGATTAGGAGTCCAAAAACCCAAGTTTCCCCTACTTGACAAAACCTAGAATCAAAAGGCGGAGTTACATAAGTGGTGATCCCGACACTAGTTAACCCCCACCTGCAATCCGAGAAGCCTTGCAGAAGCTCTCGATTCCACTGGAGCACGCAGGAAAGCAAGAAAGTACTCCTGAAAGTGACTCAGTGCCTTCTCCTCTGGAATCCGAGTGAATAGGAGACGCACCAACCCGTAGAGTGACAAGCGTATACTGACTGAGGTCTCCCTTTCGATCGCGGCACCCACAGCCAATAGCAGAGTCTCATCCAATCCGCCCTGCACTAGACTAGCCTGTGGTAATTCGGCCACAATGGTGCAAAGAAGTGCTGCCACCGAAGCACGACCCAACTCTCGTGAGTGTTCCAGCTGACGCAACAGAAAATTGATAAATCCTACCACAAAGCGTCTCTGATGGGGGTAGTTGAGGAGGAAAGCGAGGAGGCACCGACGACAATCTCGACGCATAGTCTCGTTCGACGACGTGATGGCCAATCGCTGCAAACGCAGCATCAGATTTGAGAGCCGCTGGCCACCACCTGCTCCAGCAAAGGAGAAGTCATTATCAGTGACTTTACTAACGACCAGACCGTCGGTCAAAATTTTATTGGTAGTTTTGGTGAGGGTAGGGTCCTCTTCAGGGTGGAAAGAGACAAATCTACTGTTGTCATCTTCATCTGAATTCGCCAGTGGGTCGCGTAGTCGACGGGTAAGGAAGGCGGCGAGGAGGGACAGAACTGGAGAGGTGGCGGCATCTCGAACCACTTCAGTTTCAATGGTACTGAAGAGGGTAGCCAGTTGGGCGTTAGAGAGGGTGTACTTCGTTTGATGCTGAATCAGTGCTGCCAGAGTCGCGTAGAGTCCGTGAGCAAAGGACTGCGCAGCGCTATCCTTCTCCGTAATCCGCGAATTCAGCAGACCCGCGTGTTTGTCAACCAAATTGAAAAGAGATCGAGACACTTCGGGTAGGGCAGTCTCAAAACGCTCCAGTTGAAGGTGGAGGAAGATTTTCACGCAACGCACTGCGCCCGCGAGAACAGCGAGACTCTTAGAGGTGGCAAGAGTGGCCAACACAGCTGGAATCGAATCTGATAGGATGGCAGCGTCTTCAGGACGGGTTGTAGGTAAGAGAATGCCTTGTCTAACCAGACCGATTATGGTATGCAAGCCGCACGCAGATAACATGTTCACGTGCGCCTGATCCGTCTGAGTGGCATGTGGGTTCTGTGACGCGAGTTTGGGTTCAGCAGGGATTGCAAGGTAGTCCGGTCGTTTCTCTAGTGGTCGAGTACTCGATTTACTCCAGCCGGGGCGATAGAGAGCTGCAACACCGCGCTTAACCATCGGCTGAGATCGATCCTCCGATTCGATTTCGATTGGAGCAATGAGAGTGAGGGCTATTTGAAACAATGTCGATACACCTGTAGGCATTTTCGGATGGAGAATGCCATATCGAGTAGGAATTCGATTGAAAACTGCTTGAAGGCGAGCCATAGACCGCTTACGGAAACGCAGTTGACCTGTCAATTTATCATCCGACTTGATGGCATCTAAAATACATCAGATAAGAAATGGTGTCTATGCTTTCCCAAGTACTGGACATTTTTATCGAAACACAGCTTACCTGATTGCTCACCACCTCGTTGGAGGCTCTCATTCGAAATAATTTTCCCAGAGGCAATCAGAGCAGCAGCGGTCCGTAGGTCCTTAAATACACGTTCCAGCATGGTGGGTGAACAGAACCGCAAAAGTGCAGGCAGCCCGTCGGGAGCTTTGGGACCGCCACGAGCCTCAGGTAGATCAACGGACGAAGCAATAGAGGACGTTCGAGAGTTAGCATCCGTCGTGGAGCCCTTGTGGAATGCCTCACGCCGTGAGTCTATCTCCTCACCAAGTTGACCCGCAACCTCGTCGAGATAGAGGCGCAGAAGGGTGTGACACACGTTGTCCAGATTGGCTGCCACCCCCACCTCACCTCTATCTATTGCAGCTGTGAAATCAAAGAAAATTCGATGCAGTGCTGCTAGCCGAATAGTCATTGCCATATAACCTCGGGAAAGCTCTCTGGCGATGGTCGAGAAGATTGAATCCAACGCCGGACCAGAGCCGACCATGATGGCGACTTTAGAAAGAGCTTGGACAGCCTCCAGACGGGCATGAGAGGGGAGTTTCTTGGCCGGACGAAGGAGATCAACTACTCGAAGGATAAGAGTGGGCAATCGGGACTCCAGTTGCCCTCTGGGGAGACGCCGCAAGAGAGTGACCAGAGCAACTACAGCATTTGTGCGTAGATAAGTAAAAGATTTGGACTGTGCTTCAGTTTTATGTGCGGGCGGAATGATGTAGTTTTGAAGACGTCCGACCACTGTAAGCATAAAGTCCACAGCCTCTTCGCAAGGTTGGTAGCCGTCAAGAATGGCCAATGTATACTTCAACACAATTGTAGACTCCTGATCAAGGTTGGATAGTGCAGAGGAAAGAAGCTCACGGTATGGTATCCAGACCAGGCGAGAGGCGAGTGCTCGGACAGCATTCAGACAGGCGGAAACGAGTTGTCTCGACTCCTGGCCGAGGCTACCAGCTCCAGAGAGCTCAGCCATCATTTCCTGACGCAGAAAGAAGAGAAGAATGGGCAAAAAGACGCCACGAAGGTGAGAGAGTGGAATAACGAAGGAGCCTTCGGTGCTATTGTCAGCAGTGCAGCTAGCAATGGCCTTCTTTGAGGCGATGGTGAGAGGGTTGCTTAGAAAGAGGGCGAGACGACGAATGGCGAAGAGCTGACGGGCAGAAGTACCGCTTTGGATATTAACGAAAAAGCAGACAGGCTGTTGATCGGATGTGGAAGAGTCCGCCAAGAGGGCAAGGGGTGCGAAAAAGGCGTGCGACGAGCCGAATGACTTGACAAGTCCAGTGAGAAGACGGAGAAAGTGAATACGTCGTGGACCCATAGCCTGCTTCAAGTTACGGATAAGTCCTATGAAAAAAAAGTACAAGTAGATAGTTAGCTAACCCGTAAAATTGGATAGATGGATAGGAGGGGATGGGTGAACCCAAGGATAAATGGAAGGTCGCACTTCTCACCCGGCCAAAGAGCCTGGATAATTAGCCTTTTGGTGAGTTGTGCATAAGCCTTCTTCACAGCATCGTTTACAGAACGAATGCCTTCCGATAGAACTCCGGCAAGTCGAAGGATATAATCGAGAGAGAGATCTCGAAGTTGGATTTCTGACGTTTGGAGAGTATAGAGAGCACTGTGAACACCTGCCAGATGGATGAAGTAATGAAGACGATGCTGTGAGGCGAATTTCTCCAGTGGGAGATCACACAGTCCCAGCAGAGCGTTCAAAGCCGATTCGCGCTGAACAGAATCCACCATTTCCAGATGACTCGTGCTCCAAGAGTTCAGCTATGAAAGGGAGGAATTAGAGTGTGTTTCGTAGATGAGAGAGGAGGATGAGAGATCATACCATGCAGAGGAGTTTGTAAAGGACGTTTTTTTCGAATGCAGAACCCGGGGATATAGAGCTCGGGTCCACATGTTGGCTGCGAATGCAGCGAAGTGCGTTGAAGAGGCTTATAGGCAGTTGGCTAGCCATACCCTGCTTCACAATGTAAACGTCTGCAAGACATGCCAGAAGCTGTGTTGGTAACGACGAGGCAGACAACGATTGAGCTATTCGCGCGGCAGCTACACCCGCAGCACTACAGAGTAGAGCTCGTGAGATTCGAGAATCCACGGTGGAGAATAATTCCAACACCTTCCTGAAGGGGGAAAAAAGAAACACCTCAACAAGTCGTTTTAGCCTTCTCCACTGACGCAAAAAACTCAGAGTGGCCAGACGCACCCAAGATGTAAGTCGACGTGAGCAGTGACCTCCATGAAGCGACAGAGTACTCGTAGCACCTCTGCCTCCGTGATCTCCTTGGCAATGGCAGCTGCCTCGGAGTCGGGACGAGGGCGAGGCAGGGAGATGGTGGGATCGATCCCACTGGAAGACTTGCTCTTGCGCTCCCGGTGAGCAGCACCGGAAAAGAGGCTGTTCCCACCGCCAAAGTGGGAGGGAGGACGAGAGAGAGCTTTTATTAGGAATGGCACAAGGCCAGTGAGAAGACGACTCGCTTGCTTGGGTGGTAACACTGCTGCTGCCTGCAGAAAACAGAGTTGAACAGGTCTTGATCTACGGATACATTTCACTAGACTAGGATTTGACTTATTTTTGAAGGAGTAGTACTCCTTTGATCATGGAAACAAGTGAACAGGGGAACCACAATAAAATGAGAGGAGAGAGTGAGCCTACCTCTTCGGAATCACTCTCTGCAACAGGTGGAACAGTTAGGTAACCTAATAATTTAAATTCACGTTGAAGCCACTCCGAAGCCGTCGAAGTGAGTGCTTTTCGAGCCTGTGACGATGAGAGCGAGCGCAACGTCAAGAATCGATTGTAGAGATACTCAATCAGCCCCGCATGGAAGGGTCTCAGAAGCCGACGCCCCACCTCTTGAATGTCTACAACACAACGACATGAAGTATATTAGCAAGCTCAAGTAATCATCTAGTATCAAGGAAATGGGCCACTGTGTACCTTGAGAGAATATGAGATTGGTCACCACCTCGACAATCACTCTGGCGACCGGTGTGGAGAGGTTTTTGTGCTGTAACAGTTGCACTATAGCATTGATAAGGTCAGGAGTGAATAGAGCGCCGACAAAGTCCTCGCTGCCTGATTGGCTCCAGACCAGCGCTAACTTAAGCGCTAGATGACCGGGCGATGCTACAGCAGAGGAGGTAAGAGGATGCGTGGCCAGTACCTCTGTCTGCACGCATGCAACTCGTTCAGCCGTCCAGAAGGTGCCCAGATCGATTCCGGGAGCGGAGGAGAGGTGAAGGAGAAGATTTATGCCTGTTTTGCAAACCACTTTTACTTGCTTTGGGTGTGGTTGATGCTGCTCTCGACCTAGCTCTTTCTTTTCCTTGTTGGAGGCCGTGGAAATCATTAGGATGGCGATTTTAAAAAGGCTCGGGAGATGAAGCGAGGCGTTGGTGACTTTTGCTTCCGCCTGATCCTCTGAAGGTGGTTTGATGCCGCCCAAACGATGGCCCATGTAGGAAAGGAGTTGGTTAACCACGTTGCAGATCCTAATGGATGCGTAAATCGTATATTTGACGATACAGTTCTTTCAATTGCAACCGAGTATAGCACCTCCCTATTCATCTATGGTAGTGGTCTGTCAAACCTTTTTACGCTACCATCGTTATAGTCGAAAAAAGGGTGACCATATGGAGCGACAAACTTCTCGAGATCAGGCTTACTTCACATATCCTGTCAGTGTGTCACTATTCCCGATAGGTATATCTCAACGTTTTCAGAGAAAGATTAACTCACGCCTGGAGACGACTCCAATTCGGTTCCGAACGTGCGTTTATTTCAGCGAAGGACAAATCGCTCGGAGGGTCGTAGATAGCCAGAGCGGAGAAGAATGAATCAATGATAAGAGAGAGGAGGAGGGCCAACTCCTCCTCCGAACATCCCGCAAGGTTAGTGAAGACGGCAGAAGCGAGGTTCTCCTTGGAGAGGTGCAAACGACCGTAAAGAATTCTGAGTCACAAAAAACCAAGATTGTCAATGAAATAGACACTTGATGTAACAGTTGCGTTTTTTTCTGGGAGCGATGGATTACCGGATTAGAACGCGAGCGACAGCGGAACGGTGCTCCGAAACTACGGAGGTGTCGATTTTGAAGACGCGAACAGCGTCACGAAAGGTGTGCAGATTCAGGATCTTCTCAAATTGCTCTCTGAAAGAGGCAGATATGGGATTGCAGGAGGTGGATAAAGTGGAAAGAAAATAAAGGTACCAAGTTAACCCACTTGTAAGGTCGCAGTCCCGAGGGTGCAAGTGACATCCAACAAGTGAATGCCGCTTGCTGAACAGAAGGTCGTTTGTTGGTAAGTAACTACAAAGAGGTGGAAAGTAGAACTTAGCAGAAATAAAGGAGAAAAACTGCTATTCTGATCAGAAAGTAACACGGAGGGTTCAATCAAACAAGTTCACAAACGCAAGGCGATCCACATGAAAAATAAGGGTAATGGAAAAGGGCAGCCTTACCCGCAGTAGAACAGCTCCCAATTCCTCATGTTTGTAGACGGATTGGAGGTTAGGCATGCTGGCGAAGAGGCTGAGAGCGCAAGTGAGAACGCGCTCGTTGCTTTGGCTCGGCATTGCGTAAAACTCCCCACTGTTTGGAACAGAGGTTGGGAGAAGTAGATGAACAAAGACTCAACAGTAGGTTACCATTAGTGCTTCAGCATTCACAGACCACCGAAACGGGGTTGGTTCAGACAAGCTCAAGAGGCATGACCATCTAGTTTTACCAAACTTCTTAAAATCTTACATTTACAAAAACGAACATTCATGATATGGTGCCGAATTTGAACTGCCTTAAACCTACAAAGTGCTGTACAGCAGGGGATAGCAAAGGCTCCGGAGTACCCTTAACACGAGTACAAACTCCCAACAGCAAAATTTATGCCTTAGAATCGTCTTGGGTACAAATACGTCACCGTAGATGTAAAATAGTCAGGGAAATGAATAAAAATTGCGGCAACACTCACCTGACAAAAGAAAGAAAGAGCGGTATCAGTGTGCGTGCATATCTACCCACCCCCCTCGGTGTAATGCAGCGCCAGAGATTCAATCGGTAGCTCTTCCAATCCTCCGCCCTGCGTGGTGCAAATGCCACGGGCGCCAAGTCGTTAATGTGATCAGATGCTGTGATCACGTCGTTGTCAGGCACGACAGTAAGAAGGCTTGTGTAAGCCTGCCTCACAGACAGGCCATCGAAGATGAATTGCGGGACTGAAAAAAAAGGGGGGAAAGTGAGCATAGCACTGCAAACACATCCAAGATAGGAGGTTTCTTCTGGTTCTACCTGAGGTGCACGGCGTGGTAGACTGTTTCCCACTAACCGGACGCTTGAGTAGGTCTACCATAACCCGCCAAAAGAGGTCACGACACTGTATCCTCCACTGCTCGTGCACCTCTGAAGACTTTGGCTCCTCCGTTTCAGGCTCTGCCGTCTCACGGATCAGTGGTGAGCGGGAGCGAGCACGCGATTTATTACTGCTACGCTTCTGACGTTGAACATCGGGTTGAACAGCGGAGTCGGCAGCTTCAAAGTAGAAGATAGGATTGGCGTAACTGGCCACCGCTGCGGTTAACCCGTCCCATGCGGAGGTTAAGTTGACGTGCAACAGACCCAGTAGATGATACAACGAAATCTGTAAAAACAGCCGGATGTTTCAGACGTAGTGTGGAACCGAGGCATTGAGAAGAGATGGGGGCTTACTTCGGCGGCCAAAGGTGAACCAAAAATGGTGCTGCGACCGCAATGCATATGAAGGATGAGGAGGAGAAATTCGCGAAGAGCAGCGGGTGTCTGTTTCGTGGTTTCGGCACTCAAACAACGCTCCACTGCCGATAGGACATTTGACATGTCTTTACCTGTGTTGTCTTTTGGTGAGACCACCATCAGCAGAGAGCGAATGACTCGAAGAGTGTGCAGACGCAACTAGATGCAAAACAGACCGTATTTTAAAAATGTTTAATAGGTATAAAGTAGACTGACTATATGTTTATTTGCTCCATGCACATTTATCATTTTCTACCGTTATCGAAGCTACACAAAATACACTGTCCAACCCAAGACAGTACAAAAACAAACCCCACACATAAACTCAGCCTACCTGATGACTAAAGGAAAGCAGTAAAGGAAGCAACTCTTCAATTGACACGCTACTTAACTCCAACCTTTGGCTTGCCAAATCAAGAATGCGAAGAAGGATTACGCATAAGTCCGCATTTCTCTCTTTCACGGCACTAAAAATTGGGAGAAAAGACAAAGATCAGAGCGCTTAAAAAGTGGCTAACGTTTTAGACATGGTAACTTGCAGAGCTGTTTTTAAAAGATATCCCTCATCCACAAAGACAATAGGCTTAGTGGACATCGTGGCACTGAAAGAAAACCAAGCCTCGTAGGATGCCAACAGATAAGCCGCCCAATCCATGAATTCCAACACCTCTGGCTGCATTTGCTTCAGACGATCAAAAGAAGATTTGATTTCTTCCGAGAGCTGAGCAAGAGTATCATCGGCGGAAACGGGGCTACAGTAATGGAGCCAGATAAATATCCAAAATGAACAAACCTCAAGTGCGGTAAACAAAGGGCGGCGCAGAGTTTTCGTTCAATCGCAGCACATGAATCGTTGATTGGTTGAATTATCCAACGCACAACCTTCTGCAGAACCTCTGAGCTGTGGAAGCCAGAAGCCAGTGAGAGGCAGATTGTGCTACTCGGTGGCCGGCTAATCGATAGGCTGGAAGTGAGTGATGGCGGTGGCTGGCGAACGAGAATGAGGTGAGCAAGGAATTCAAGCGTGCAATTATCGATCAGCGTATCAGTGTTGCGTTGGAGAAGTACATCAGCGAGGATTTGAAGAAAGTCCTTTTCAAAAAACTCGTGCCGAATAATCGGAAGCATGAGAGATATCTGCTGTGATTCGGTGAATTTCGAAGCGATAAGGACCTTCCGCATTAGACGAGAGGAGTTAAAATGGCTGGAGACAAGCCCGACAAATTTGACAATAAGCTCCGCCAAAGGGACTAGCGGATGTTTAGCAAGAGCCGCCAATAGATGTCCCTCTAGCGCTATTTCATAGCGGTGGAGAAAACGCTTGCTTTGCATTAGGTTTATGAGTTCACAGCAGCACGATATGAGGGTCTGAACATGGGAAGGGCAAACCTTGTCAAATTGGGAAAATGCGAGTTGGCATATTGTATAAAGGGCTTCGGGTTGTATTTTACTGGCAGCAAGAATCTGGAGAGACGATATTAAACTGCTTCTGAAGAACTCAGCAACCTCTAATGAGGAAGGTGTCCAGCTGAATTTTTCGATCTGAGGATTGGTTTTGGACATTTTAGCTTCTGGTCGAGGAGCTGCAATAGATTCTTTTACTTCCGTTCCTGTAATGACTGCAAAGAGGGAAGGAAAAATCTGAAAAAATAACATCGAAGAGCATAACCAACCAACCTCTTCTGAAGAAGAGTGAAAGTATCCGTCCGGAGAACGCAGGATTTCTGCAAGCAAAGTGCCACTCGTGTTGTAGGAAACAGTTACATGCTCCTGGTTGAGTTGCCACAATAGCAGCAATAAATGAAAAGATGGGATCTTTCGCAAAACAAAAGCCATACAACCACCAGTGAAGGTGCGAATAAATTCCTTTTTGTGGGTAAGAAGAGGTAAAAATAATCTAGGAATGATTAGGCCACGAAACGTTTACTTTAAGAAACTGTCAACATCTTTCGAGAGATACCGGTGAAGAAAGTAGACAAGATGCGAAAGGCAATTGAAAGCGTAGTTAAGTACATCAGCATCCTGTTGGTCTTTAGTTATAATATCCTTGATATTATGAAAGAACTTTGGAAAGTAAGGATAAAAATCATCACGCAAATCGCAGGAGAGTGCACTCAAAAGACTAAAACATTGGGTTGCACAAAAAGTGTGAAATTACTCAAGGATCGGACCCGATGAAATTTCATTGCAGTCGAGAATGAAGTCATGCAGGTGAGTAAGGATCTCATCCTGATGAAAAAAAGCTAACAGGAAGAGCGATTTCTTACCTTATGCAGTAATACCAGCTTCAAATTTAGTACATAAGGGGAAACCAGCTTTCGGAATTCAGCTAAAGATTACAGACAAAAAATAACTTACAGAAGCCACAGCTTTTATTGAGATGTGTCCAACTTTCAAGAGTTGCAGCAAAAAAGCTGTCCAACGACTCCTAAACAATTACATCGAATATCAAGTAACGCACATCGTCGATATAGTCATTGCGGCGGTATGAAAGGCGAACTTTCTGCTTTATTCTTTCTTTATATGTAAGAAACTAGCAGAAAAATTGAATAACCAAGCGGGAAACATTACGTGAAAGGTATTTTCGCTCTTATGATGTGAACCCATCAGTCGCAGCAAACATGTGACTACGAGTGCAAAAGTCCGCCGAAGTACACATTTCATTCTAAACATCACTAAGTGATCGAATTTGAATTAACTGAAAATTAGACATCACAAAGTTCCTGGTCCCATTGGACAATCATCGTTGTAACCATTTTTGAAAGCATTTTGCAGTTCAAGAGTAATAATGATGTCCATGTCGTAACTTCATTTTTATTCATTTCTTACAAATATTCCGTTCGTTAGCAGACGAACTTTAGGAACCTACACTCACTTACGACAAAGAAGTAACTTAGGGATGTGGGTTAAGATTCCTAAGCCTAGCTTGAAACCGTTATACCAATCTTCCGCGGCGTCCCAACCTTGCTTGAAATCATGAAAAAGGGCTTTAATATCATTGACACTGTACACGGGCCCAGCGTAGAGTAGAAATACAATTAGCAATCACCACTATGGTTGCGCAGTTAGGCTTATATTTGAAAGATCTGTCTTATCACCACATGTTCCTCTCTTCTTCTAATCGCGCCGGTACCTCTGACCCTCTTAACGCTAACAGCGTCATAAAAGCAACTTACGAGTATGGTACAGCAATAGTTAAGTATCCGTTTAGGCAATAAAGCAATCGATTTTTTGTGACTAATGTATCCCGACAGCTCTATCGTACTTGGAGTTTCATTCCATTCATGGGATAATTAGTCACCGTGTTGCTCAAGTCTGGACTGCCTACCCGAAAAATCATATTTCATGACCCAATCGCAATTCATTAGATCATTTGCTTAAAAGTAGAGCTGTTTAGCAGAAGACTGAATACGGGCTTGATTTAGGATCCTGATATTCTCTTCCTATGTCTCTTTTCCTCTCTATTTTTAGTTCAGCCCTTTTTGGCCGTCTACCCAAGTTCCAATCCGCTATCAGAGATGCAGATGATGCGCAGCTTGTTTAAACGATTTAAGCTTTTATACACATGCTATTTCTTTTTTTTCAAACCATTTAAGTCCGATATTGCCACTTTTTGGCATACAGGAGCGAAGTGATTGCCACCAAACTACCCTCATAGGTGATTTCTAGTTTTAACGAGCTGCAGCAAATAGCTTTTTTTATTCATCTAAACTTCGATAATTTTAGCAATAGCTGGGGACTTTGTCTTAGTGGGATTCATTTTCTTGTCTTTGTGCCAGTCTAGCCATTAGAGAGTGGAGGCATACCTCGCTTATGGTGATCCGCTTGGCTTGCAGGTTATTGGCGCTGTCCCAATAACGAGATGCCGACCCAAATGCACTAGAACCATTCCTTAAAACCCCCAAACATTGTGAGGAGGAGAACTTTGCCGATCCTGCTGCTAAAGCAGTACTTTCGACTTTTCCTATCCACTTTTGTCTTTAAACTCGGAGATTTAGAAGCCTGGTTTATGACAGCAGATTGCGGCTTTCTTCAGGGCAAAGCTCACAAATCTCCTCTTCTCTGTTCCTAGTGCTCTTCGAAAAAACCACTTGATTAAATTTAGACAAATTTATTAGGGGGAAATGGATCGGGAGAACAAGTACAAAGTTTAGGGAGGGGAAATACCGCAATCGCACTCAGGCTTAAATGACAATAACTTCGTCACCAGATTCGAATCTTATACTCGCCTCCTCCCTAGAAGGTACATTAAAACCACATAAGTGTTACAGTGCAAGTGTGAACAATGAAGGTAGTCAACGTTTTGGGAAAATCTGTATCACATTTTCTTAGACAGTCACTGTTGTTGTAGTCACAAAACCAATAAAATTAGCTTACTTAGTACACAAAAATCCTACCTAATCTAACTCCTTGAAATTTCTAGTCACATCCGATGAATAGTAACTGCATTTCCGTTTACAGATTGTTACAATCTACTAACAATGAAATAAAAAGGCTAATTTAGGGAGCACGCATCTGATCGAAGAGTTTTGAGGAACTAGGCAGAAAAAATACGTGTAGTAGCTCCGCGTTTTCAAACGCTAGATTTGTTACATGGGCACAAAATCAAATAAAAGGCGTTCCCACTTAGAGGTATGGCCAACCCTTCTGTGTCAAACAAGCAAAGCTTCTTTCATACTCCTATGGACTATTTTTACCTTAGGGAGGCCCCACGATACCATATTAGAATCCATTCGTTATCTTGACCAATAAACGTCCACGCGAAATAGATCCCCTTAATGGTGTTAAGGCGTTCAATGCGTTACAATATTTAAAATATGCTTTTTTTATTACCTGCAAACGTTTTTAAAGGCCGAATAATTTACGCCTGTTTTGCTAATATATTTTAAGGTACATGATAGACAGCAGACCTCTGTTAAAAAATCATGTTTTTATCCGAAGCATTTAACTTAAAAAGAATTAAAATTTGAAGGCCACTTTTACTCGGAGGATTCACGTAGTTTACAAGTCTTTAACAAACAGATTTTGTTTTATTCGTTACCTGTCTATGGCGTTCTCTTCGAATTAGGCAGTTCGGTGTCGCATCATGGAGCGGATGCATTTTAGTTGATTTTTCTTAGTTTCTTTTCCAAGCATTAGTTTGCAATATCCCAATGAAAATCCGACATCGTGTGTCTAAAAAGCAGTTGGATAAGATGGTACGTCTACGCACTGCTTCTGCTGTCTAGCAATATTTTGCTCTGGTGCAAATAATTCTGCATATTTTCGCTTTCTCCACTCTCATCTTTGGATGTTTTTATTGGGTTACTGTAATTTTTTCCTATGTGGTCAACTTTTGTGGCAGTCATATTATCTACTTTGGCTTATATTCTCCTTGCAAAAGTGTATGTAAATGTGGGCACGGTATAGTGCAGTTAGTTGCTTATTGTATTTCTTCGAACCCACGATACGTTCGCTTTCATTTTCGGCTACACTTTTGTTTACTTGATCAGTGTCCAAGCTCATCGGAAAATCGATCTCGTCGCTATCGCCGCTTGAATCGCAGCTCAACCCTCGGTGCCTCTGGAATTTCTCCAATTTCCCCATCTCCCTATTCCCTTAGGAACAAAGTATGCTTTCCCCTTCCACCTTTGATCACTCTTACTGTTTTAGTTAAATCTCCTAGATATAAATTTAAGTGGCTCTTCACTCGATAAGAGCTTGGGTCGTCAATTCAGTGAGGAGACGAAACCCTCCAAAGCGGATGTCAATGATGTCCCACTCTCCGATAACAGCAAGTCGTCCAAGAATAAGAATAAAAATAAGTACACCACAAAGATAGTACGGAAAAATATACTGGATTTATGTAAGCCTTGACTCCTCTCTTTTCTCTTTGAATATCTGATTCTTAAAGCTCTTTGTTTGACCACGATAGCTGGTCTGGAATTGTCGGAGCCCCCAAACAAAGTGAAAAAAGGTAACCAGCAAAGCATATCCTCGGAAGATAGTGGCAACATCGATGTTGATACCGGCACGGGGTTTCTCCCACGTCTTCGTCCACGAGGTTCTACGGTGGCGCCTGTCTCGTATTCCGTTAAGGTAATTGTAGGTTCACTTGATTGCTTCTTCCTTACTATTGTCTGTCCAGGAGAACCACGGTACATGCAAGCACTTAACGAAGCGCCTGCAGCCCAAGCGTTACAACAGAAATGTTGAAGAGGATGATGAAGATACGACAGAGGAAGATGAAACGCCAGATGGGCGTCGATACCCTCTGCGAAATCGGCGTCATCCTGACGTTTACCAAGGTAGTGCGCGTGTGTTTAATCCCGGTTTTGTCACATGAACGGATGCTATATCTGGTTTTCTTTCTAGTCATTCCACAAGTCAAAGACATCGAGGCGAACCAAAGGAATTGGCTGGCGGATGAATCTTACGGTGAGGGATCCAAGCGACCTCGTCATGGCGATCACTAGTGAGTTTACCCTTTTTCTGCTGTACGCCTAATTCCTTGAGGTCGTCAGTGATGTTTAGCGTCAGAGGTAATCAAATTACTACATCACTATCAGCTACTGGGGAATTGGGTACCACATACCACAGACTACTAGCTGATTAAAAGCATTCAGCACTAGAAACTTGTCTTTTACTTCTCCAAAGTAGGTGGCAAAACGTTCATTTCTAAGTTTTTTGACTGACTTGTGATGAGAGATGGCATTTGTTTTTCAATATTGAGCAAACGAAAACATCATTATCTCCAAACAACCTTCTGGTTGTTTCCACATTTTGGAGCTACTGCTTCATCCCTCAAAATTCCGCCTTATGTGCGGCAGAATGTATAGGGAGATATTTACCTAGATTCTTGCTGAAGATCAGACAGCTATGACCGTGACCCATCTACTCGTAGATCCATCTACACGTGGAATTTAAGACAAATTTCGTCGAGAAAATCTAGGGCCAATGAATTGGAATAAAGTACCATTTTTATGACAAGATTTCTTGCCACAAAACCTATTCCCTTGAAGATTTGCACCTTAAATTGAGATGGGAGGAAAGTACTGCTTCACCTTCATCCTCCGTATTATCCGGATCTTTCTCCAAGTTATCACTTCTTCGGTATAGACAATCACATGCGAAATGGGCAGTTGAGAAGTAAGAATGAGAGTGCAGTGGGATGGATACTTAATTTGGCTCCTCACTTCTTTGCGCTTCAGCCGCCATCTTAGCGACAGCCCTTCCTCATCTCTTTCCAACGGCGTCAACAGTGGAGAGGCGGAGGGTCGTATTGGAAATGGTAGTGGCACCTCAAATCGCTGTCGTCCGCACTGCCCCCGACGCACGAAGCATCAGGACGAACTGGAGGAGACTTTTTTGCGACAGGCTGCTGAGGGTCTCATGCCTATCAACTTTAAGCCCCGCGATGTTGAGGTTGGTTGGTTCTCATGCTTAACAGTCTCCTTTCGTTGATCTTCCAATCTCTCACTCTTGCTCACCCTTCTTTCGACGCAGTCGGGTCCGCTTCGCAACCGTCTCGTAGCCGGCGCTGGACTGACTGACGTAGAACCGATGAGTTTCGACACAGAGGTGACATTTGCCGATGTGGGTGGACATCAAGCGCAGATTCGAGCACTGCAAGAGTCCGTCCTTCTGCCTCTGGTCTATCCGGAGGTTTTCAATCGATTCGGGATAGAACCGCCTCGTGGCGTGCTCTTCCATGGCCCACCTGGTAAGCCGTTTCGCTCATTCTCCCTCCCTCTCTCTCCACGTGCGACAGGTTTGGGTTACGTTGTACAATTATGTCACAACCTTCCCTTGTGTGTTATAGTTCTCTAGCTATCTCGAAATACTGAGCTATTGCTATCTCCGATAAGCACAGAAAAGACGCATATGGTCCACGAAAATCCTTTTTATCTATCAGATCATTCTAATATGAATCACTTCATGGTGTACATTCTCTTTCTCTGAGGATTAAAAGTTTCTTTCTTGAATTTCTGCAAGTGCTAATTTAATGTCAATTGGCCTCTGAACTGTCCATTACTGTTAGGCACGGGGAAGACCCTACTTGCCCGAGCTTTGGCCAACGAGTGCACACGTATGACCTCGGATGCTGCGCGTGCTCATGCTAGTGGCTCCACCGCCTCCCGTCCAATCGCTTTTTTCATGCGCAAGGGCGCTGACTGTCTGTCTAAGTGGATCGGAGAAACGGAGCGGCAGCTACGCCTTCTTTTCGATCAGGCTTATCGACTGCGCCCCTCCATTATCTTCTTTGATGAACTCGATGGCTTAGCGCCTGTCCGCTCTTCCAGACAGGTAGGTCGTCCCTCTACAGCTTTGTTTGGTATTGTGGCACGGCTCCCCTCACCTTTGGCCTGTACCTTGTCCAATGCTCTACACTGGTAGAGTGCTCTGTTGTATTCTTCCACCACGTACGTAATTCAGCTTTGATTAAGGTCTTCCTATGCCTTAGAATGATTAAAATGGCCATGACAGCACCTTCTGTAATCCAGCCTGGTACACTATAATTTTCTCCAAACTTGCTACCTGTCGCCAGCCTGAAATGTGGAATTTAAATCAGTCCCTATGATGATTTTCCTCATCTTTGCTTTTAAGCCGAGGGATGTGACTGTCCTATTTTCGTGGTGTTATTCATATACGCTAACCAAGCTGCGGTTTTTTTTCTCAAGCCACAAAGTTGGTGTTCTATTCGCTCTCCCCACCCCGGTTACCCCCTCGGCCTAACGCCCCTTTGACCATCGTTCTGACTCATCCTCTAGTCAGATGCCATGAGCAGAGCCATCTGGCATTGCTGCCGAGGTTGAATCCCGGAGTTGTATGAGGTGGCGTCCTTATATCTGATTCTGCCATTCGAATGAATCAAAACAAGATGCTATAGTTAGGTCATTATTTTATCAAACAAACTGTTTCCGCTCTGGCGCCACTCATTTCTGCTTACATGTGGAGGCCGAGTCACCCTTGAAGAAACTTCAATACCTTTGCTTCTGAAAATACTTGTATTTGTAAGCTTACAAAAGGTCTGGCGGACTAGTGGCGGTGGTTTTGTGCACATAACTCCATCCCACAGCTATGGCGGTCGAATTACCATATTACCACCGGGCATACAGTGACTGGAATTTTTAATTATTTGTTGCCTTCTGTATATCGGCCTAGAATCAGCTCCATCCCACTACTTTATTTTCCAAGCAGTGAACAATTATCACAGCCTCTTGCATCTTACATCGGTTTTTGTCCTTCACATTTTCTCCAGGACCAAGTTCACTCCAGTATTGTGTCAACATTGCTAGCATTGATGGATGGATTGGACCGGAGGGCGGAAGTGGTGGTGATAGGTGCCACCAACCGGCCCGATGCCATCGATCCCGCCCTCCGACGACCTGGCCGTTTTGATCGAGAGTTTGTCTTTTCTCTCCCAAACGCGGCTGTTAGACGGAGGATTTTAGAGATCCACACCTCCAAGTTGATCCCGCTGCCCTCACCTCAGGTATGTTCTTGAATGGATAGTTGATGGATTGACCGACAGTGCTCTCTGGGATGTAGGATTCTCTCCTCCATATATACGATAACGTAGGACTTGAGTTAACTATGAGGATGAAATAATCCACATAAATCTAGAAAGGGTTTATTCGCTTTAAAACCTGTATTACCACACGCAAGTCCTGAATAAGCTTCGTAATTTTCCACACATTGGACAATTTGAGTTTTCTATCAGGGTCCCTCAGCTTATGGATAAAACATCCGAAAAAATTCGTTGTTTTGACGCCTCCGAATAAATTTTATCAGGTTTGGTCCAACCCGTGCGTATCACGTATAATCTGAACCCTACTACGTGTATCAATACGCAATTAAATCTTGTAACTTTGTTTTCCGAATCCTAGATCTGACACGTTATTTTTATACCATCACAAACTTATGTCTTGGTCCTCTGAGTGAGTGTCTATCACACTCCGGTCAATAATATCCCTGCGATCGCGTTGACTGGTTTGTTTCGGGCTATTAATAGACTCCTCTTCCACGCTTGACCTCCAGTCACCTTACATTGGTGTCCTCGTTGTCTGCAAAAGATGTTGAACTTTCTCCCCAATTGACAGCATGTTTTCTACCCTTTGAGTTCCTCTTTGTGGCCATTTTATAACTAAATTTGAAACTAAACTTCTATTAAGAAAAAAAGAACCGATATTCTTTCCTTTGGAGCGAGTGAGTGGAGTGATTGAATGTTTGCGCCAATCACCAAAGGAAATGTCAACGCCTGTTTTAGTCTTTTTTTTTCTCTTCCCAAGCTACTGAATGAGTTGGCCGAAAAGACGGTGGGTTTTTGTGGTGCAGATCTGAAGGCCCTGGCTACAGAAGCCTGTCTCTGTTGTCTTCGTCGTCAGTACCCTCAAGTCTACGTGAGCAAGCTAAAACTGGCTGTGGACCTCAGCTACCTTGTTGTAAGCCATTCCCATCTTCTCGCGTTTTTATCTGCGTATTTGATCACGACCTAGTCACTCGTTCGCTCCTGTTATCATTCTCTCTCAAACCGTTGATTTCATGAGTTAGTGCACCGACGTATCCTTTCACAAATCATTCTTTCTTCCTTGTAGGTGGATCGAATGGACTGGTTGGACGCGCTGAAGATTATCCGACCGGCAAATTTACGCGTCGAGTTGGACGTGGGCAATGCGACATCGGCGCCGGCGGCGGCACTCGCATCGACCCTCCGCTCTAACGGCGTTGATTTTGGCGGCATTGGAGAAAGAGGAGGTGGCAGCAGTAGTGGTGTTTCAGCGCTTGAGGCAGACCCCGCATCACGTCTCTTTCTCGAACCTCTCGTGCACCTAATCACTGCTCGCATTTCCCGTGCTCTCGCAGCCTCCGACGATGTCGACTGTGTTGATGGCGGAGGCAGCGGTGACGGAGGTGAACCAATGGTCACTTGGAGCTCTGCCCCTCCCCGCTACCCTAGTACTACCACCACTACTGTAGCTACCCATGCCACCTTTTCTCCTGCTCTCATTCGACAGGTGATTGTGGAAGACTCGCTTCTTCCAAGTGCGGTCTTTTCGGCTGTATGGCGGAGACTGGAGTCTGTTGAGGTAAGATTGCGTTTGCCTCATCTCTAATTTTGTGATTTCTTTCGGGCTTTAACCTGCTGCAATTTGTGGGTGAGTTATGAGGATTGATGGTTCTCTGCCCTACTTCGTGTTCCATTGACAGTTGGTAACGTTAAATCAGGATGTTTTCGCAAACAAAGTATTTATGATTTGCACTTGCATTTGGAAGAAAGTGTTGGGGTAGTAGGTGCGTTCGTAGACTCCACATGAGCCGTTAAGGTCAACTCCGTTTTGTGAATCTGCTACTCCAAGTAGGCACTTGCTTAACCGTGGAAATAAAGTGAGAAAAAAATTCCAACCAAGGTGTTCTCCCTCTTTGTCACTATTATTTTTTTCGAGTTTGCATTCGCTATCTCACCGTCCTGATGTTTTGTCTTGATCCCTGCGGGCTTCACTACTTCCTTTGGGAAGCAACGGTTACAGTAGAATATGCAGACGTTTCCAAATAAGTCACAGGAGAGCCTCAAATGCGGCAGTGCTATTATCAGAATTGGTTAGATGATGAGGAGGCCGGAAATCTGTGGAAATTGGAAGTTTTGGTCGCCATTAGGCGCTTAAGTAGACAAGCAGTGGACCATTGCAATTGAATTCCATGTCAAGCCTATTTTGAATGGCTGCTGTTAACACGGCCAAAGAGAATGTGTACTCTCAGTTTTACTTCAATTTCATCCACCCTGTCAATCATATCGTTTCAATTAGTGTGAATGCATTCCATTTTCTCATGTATCACACCTCCTTCGTGGCGAGTAATTAGATTATTCCGCACCTTAGTACGATCCTCAATTAGGCCAACGGCACCAGCCTAGGAAATGGCATTCATTGGCATGCACAAACGCCGCAGGCCTAACAATCCTCCGATTTGCTCTCGTTGGGTCAGATGATTGCTCCACCGGTATTCAATTCAAATCGTGACTTGGTGTAAAGGGGACCGTGGCAGCAACACGCTCAAAGTATCCTCTTAGTAATGCCCGGTACCTCATATTGTGGGCGAATCAACCCCAATCCAGACCAGCCTTGGCGGCGATGGCAGAAGGTAGTATTCCTGCATGCATGAATCAGCGGGTAGTGGTGTTGTTTTCTTGTGGACGAGGACGTGAAATCGGGTCGTCTAGTTGATTATTCACATTGACATTAGAACTCAGGTACGGTTTATGAGGTGATAAGACACTCAACGGCCCAGTAGGAAGGCTTTTGAATGGTGGAAACGTTTGAAACACATCCTCTCATCTGCCCCGTCAGTGAAGATCCCGGGTGTAGTGTTGTCGATCATTCCGGCAGTCTTTCTGCAAAACTTTAGCCCCTGGAAAGCCTATTCAACTTTGTACACCCGATTGATGCACATCTACCTGTTTTGAAATGGTTCATGACATTAGTTTTTCTTTGAGAGTGTTGGTCTCAGTCATTCGCCGACATATGCAATTCCGAGAAGTTAGCCCACATAGACTGCCTTAGGATGGTTACCTAATCATGAGCACAGGCATAAGTGTACGATTGTAGCAGGAGACTACACTGAATGATTAGTGCAGTTTTCCCTCCCAGAAAAGCAGTTCTTTTTTTATAAATATTGCTTGCTATTACGGCTATTTCACTGCAGGTCTATACTCTCAATCTCGCAAGTCTCTATACGGGCACCTCCGGGGGCCTGGTAACATCAATCACTCAAATAGTCGCGGCGGCGCGTCGCTCCCTGCTGAACCAGCACCAGCAGGCTCCCACTGACCTTCCCTCCACCGCAACCTCCCTTTCCACCAGCCCCTCCAACATAGCTGGGGTGGTGCTCTTTGTCCCTCGCATCGATCTTCTCCTTGCCCGTCTCCCTGCCGTAGCCTGCCACCATCTGGTAGAACGACTTCTTGAAGTTACCTCAGCCACCATGGATACTGGCTGCGGAGCTCAGAGGCGTCTTCTCCTCGTGGCCACTGTAAAAAGCTTCCCGCCTAGTATCATTCCTTCACCCATTGTAGGCGAAGAGGCACAACCTCAGACCACACCAGGTTCCCTGTCTATTCGTGTTCCGCCCGCGGTCTCGCTACGTTTTACAACTTTTCCTCAAGGTAAATCTCCCTCACCTCTCAAATTTGAATATAGTTTTGATCAATGCACGGAAGAGTTGGGAGGCGTTAGAGTCGAATCGTGGGAGATCGTCAGTCTATGTAGTGAAATGTGGAAATAAAACATAGTTTCACTTTTCTGTTGAACATTGCCTACGATGCTCTCCGTGGTCGCCGTTCTGGTTTGACCTCTACAAAGTAGTAGAGTGTAGTGAAACTCCTGCCACTACATGGATACAATACAATTGCATAAGTAGGTTTAGAACTGAGGTACAAAACTACTCGATGTCATGAACTGAATATACCATCCAAATAAATCTCATTCTGTTATCGCTTGATCAGAATCTGCCGCACTCTGCAACGGTCACGCCTCGCCAAAGACAATCGCATGGTTGCGCGAGCAACAAACCGGCGAACGTAGCCGTTCTAAGCCCTCCATTGATCCAGAAGTGGAGGTGGAGGGAGTTGATGGTGAATCAACAGCTGCTGAGGAGGAGGCGATGGCGGCGCCTCGTATCTCCCAGTTGTCCCCCCTCTCCTCCCCCGGTGGGGGCAGTATCGACCACCTTGTAAACACTTATCTTCGTCGCCTTTTCCGCTTCCCCTTTGTGGAGAAAATTAGTCTCCATCCGCCGGGTGATCAGTTACGGCGCGATTTCCTCTCGCCCGTTTTTTTCGATTGGTTTAACGTCTCTGCAAATGATTCCACGCCAAATACCAACGCTTCTAGTCGACCTCCAAGGCCGTGAGTGTTTCCGATATATGTGCGTGTGTGTGGACGAATTTGTTGGTACCAATTGATCGCTCTTGTAGTCCGACACCGCCTCCTCTGAACGAGACAACGACGGGGATCCTGGACCATCGGCAACACGAGATGACAGCAGTGGAGGTGAAGAAGGCGCAGGAGACACGGGATCGTTTGTTGAGGCATCTACGCGTGGAACTGCGTCGTGTGGTGGCGCAGTTGACACGGGATAGGCGATTCACGGTTTTTATGCGACCGGTGAATCAGGACGAAGCGCCCGATTACTATGAGGTCATTCGTCGACCCATGAGTTTGGGCGCGGTTCGGGCAAAAATCGATGCGCATCAGTACACATCAGTGAAGGAGTTCTCCAAGGTGTGTCTGTGTGAACCTCTGTTCGTTAATCATTTTGCTTTTCCATCAAACCCTCCCCAATATCATTTTCTCCCCGTTCTGTAGGATCTGGAGTTGATCTACAAGAACGCACTGGAGTACAATCCCGTTGACGTGCCCCGTAGTCGTGAAATTCGGGAACGCGCTTTCGAGTTGTGGGATGCTGCTGAAATGCTTCTGGACGAGAATTCGGCTCTCACAGAGCTGGAAGAGCAGATAACTGAGGTAAGTTTATTAAAAACATTTAAAAAAAAAACTTTGAGCCTTGGCAATCGAGTAAATTGGGGAATCCACTTTTTTTCCCGTAGGCTCTTGCCGCTTGTCCACTGAGTTCATCCCCCCAACGAAATCACTCTCCCCATCCAGTGCCCCACTTCACGGCTCTTTCCGGCTCTTCGTCTCGCCGTTACAGTCGTCGACTTCACGTAAGTCTCCACTCTGCACCTCTAGCTAGATCTTGGTGTTTTTTTCTTATTTTTCCGCACTTCATTCACATCTGGTTAATGTAGGGCGAGCAACCGATATTTGGACCTGAGGAGGTAAACCAGCTGAATAACACCCGCCAAGTCTCTCGATCTTTACGTCACTCTTCCCCTCCTGATAAGAAGACCATTGATAATGTGAGTATCTGGCTGGCTGACTGGCTAGCGGCTTTTTTACACTGAAAGAAGACGGTTTTAAATGTATCTTGAAGGCTGCTCTTCTACTTTTGCAGACGTCTACCTCCGGTATGATGTTAGACGGTACCGCTGCTGATGCCACCCAGCAACTCCCTTCGCATCTCCAACCGGATACTAATGGTTCGTGTATTGGATATCTTTCAAGTTGTTTGGATATCTCAAATCTCTTTCAAAATCGCATTGCGATTCGTTAATTTGGTCATGGAGTGTAAATGAGATCTGGTAAATTTTTTCATTCCTCTCCAATCGGAACGCAGCAGTCGCCACTGCTGACTGTGGAGAGGAAGATAAGTCTGATGACGACTCAACCTTTCCTGCATCCTCGTCACCTCTTTTGGTGGAAGCCGGAACGGAAACGGAGCAAGTTGTGGCATCATCACTGCCACCGCCACCATCTGTTAAGTGCCTGGCGGAAGGTCCTCTCCTCTCTTCTCTTCGATCTGCAATGACCGCGCTTTTGCAAGAGGCTGTCACGACAACACGGGGTTGGTCAGTGAGCCAACTGATGGCACTACAGTGTGACCTGCTCTACGCTCTGCAGCGTACAGCATCGCTCCCTCTCGATGTACAAGGGGTCAAGTCTGTAAGCTCTCCTCTCATACTCGCCTCTAGCACAAAAAATCATCACTGATATCATCTCCTGGTTTGTTATTGCAGAGACTCTCCTCAATTCTACAAAATCACTATCAGATGGTGATCTACGATCGTTGCGAGGAGACGACAGACGCACCCAATCTCAAGCCCTACTCTCCACTCGCCTACCTCTGAGTATGGAACACTCACGTGTCGGCTATTCCGCGATTCCGCCCACGACGAAAATGCCATTCGCGTTTCAGTGGTTTTTGTCTCTCTCATTTTCACTCCATCTTGTATACTCCCTCCTTTTTTATTGCTTAGGCATTTGAAGACTGTAGGCGACGTGGTAGAACTCGCATTTGCTTTAGAGTATAAAGGTTTTCTGTACAACTTGTTGGATTATGTGGCTTAAGTCGGGGTAGGTTGTTGTGAGGCGAGCTCGTTTAGCTCTTTGAATAGTGGTTGGTGGGTCGTTGAGAAGGGGCTACGGCAGGGGTGGCGGTCGGCTTTGCAGCGCCCTGAGACTTCCCTGACAACGAAGTAAGGCAATACTTGGAGGAAGTGTTATAATGGGGCAGAAGGGCTTGGGAGTTAATGGCTTAACCCAGAGGTAGGGCCACCTAGGTGAGGCACAGTAATGGAGTCCCATGTGACCCGTTAACAAAACCAAGATTTAAGCAAATAAAATATTGTATGTGTTTCTTTGGAATTTTGTCAAGCTCGACTGTGTAAACTAAATGGGTAGGGATCCTAACGGACAAACAGTAGCCCTGGCCAATAAGCGTTTTTGTGTTAATGGGGATATTGGCATTTATAGATTTTGCAATTGTAAATCTAGGTAAATTTTTAAGTTCGAGTGTGATTATAAAGGCATTTTTCCAAAATCCATCACTTTGGTCCACCAAGCTATCACGCAAAATAAATAATTTTCCGTAGAAATAAAATTTAACCATATGTCTTTTCAGTAAAATCTGTGACAAGATCTCAAAACTTTATTTTCTAGGAGTTTGTCAACTTTCCAGTCGGGGGTGCTCATTGGCTAGTGCTTTACGCTTTCCATCTGCACTCTGCGGCCGTACTCGCTCGTGTGGATAATGGAGCAGCCTCTGTTCTCATGTATACGTTGTCTCAAAAATTTTCCATCTTCGCAGATGTCACGATCTGGGACAATTTGCAAGGTTTTGCGCTCCCTCTTTTACTTGACGACTGATGTCTAGGCATGCAATCCACACCATTCGTCATTCAAGCAATGCGAGTATTGCAGATCCGATTTCAAACAGTCGATGTAAGCCACCGCTCCGTTTCATTGGTTTAATATTTTAGGTCAGGTGCAATTTGTCCCCGATGTTGCTCACTAAAATCCAGATACGGAGATCCGAAATCTTGTACAATTTGTCAACTTCCGATGGCATTCGGTAGTGCATTAGTCTGTCAACGGTGTTTACACTACCGCACCAAGTTTGGTGATCCCAGACAGTGTGAAAAATGTCTTCATATGTGTGCTTTTTATAAGGACGAGGTAATTAACGTCTACCCATTTCCTCGATTCCTATATTGTGTCTCTACTTCCCTATTTCGTTTTCAGGCTAGTCGAAGCAAGGTTGATGGTCAAGTTCTCTGCTGGGTGTGTACATATAATTACAAAATGTCCAAATCAAAGGAACGGTCGGAGAAGCATCAATCAAAGCGCAGTAGCTTCAATGACTCTTATCTATCGAAATCTCACGACTCATCAAAGTACGCTGTTCTGTTAAGCTTTTCATTCCAATGTGTCTTTTTTCAAAATTCATCGGAACCGCTTTGTTCGGTGATAGTTCAAGCGCCATCAAACGTCAAAGAACCGAAGAATACACAAGTAGACATTCTTCAAACCGTCCTGGAAATGCTGCCAATTACAGGTACGTTACTGTGGCGCCTCTTTTGTATCCCATGTGCATTCTTGTCTTCCTAGTATGTTGAATCGACTTGAGTTACCTATGTAGACCTATTTCATATCAGTTTATCTTTGTACGTTTTATAGGCTTTCCTTGAGTTATAGTGACCTTTTGTAATCCTGATATATTTCTCTGCATACGTCTTTTATTCCATTAAACTACGAATTTCAATCGCGTTTTCAATATTATGGAAGAAGTGATTTTTGGGTATTTGTCCCTAGATTGGGTTTCAGCCCTGTTTCCATACCATATTTTCTGTCCATTCTTCACATTCTGCATGTGCCCTTTCGGCGTCTTTAAGTACAATGAGAGCTGTTGTGTAAATTTGCCTTAAAACTTTTTCTAGGCGCTTATATGTTGGATCGACAGACAATCACGTACTTGTAGGTACCATCAACTTCCTGTACGCTCTCATACACCAATGCTGCTTCAAATACCGCTTTATTTTCTCAAATACCATATACATTATTTACGTGGCTCATCATTGGGCAAATTTTTATTAATTTGCCCTCTTTTTTTCAAACCATTTTTCATACTGAAATGTATTTATACTTGTATTCCCAGACTAGGTCATCTCGACGTTTAATCCTTCAATTTCGGTCTATTCTACCTCTTTTTGAAAAGGATTTTTATTTAGTACTGCAATGAGAAGTTTCTCTAAGCATTTGTATTGAGCCGCTCTACAAATGTCCATTATTCTAAGCATCTCGTTTTTCTTACGGACTTATGGGCAAAAGCCTCTTCGCTTACTTAAATTCAATGCAAGCTAGTCATTTGTAAAAGCAAAGTTTTAACTTGGATCATAAGTTGCACGTTTCCCCACCCCTGATCCAGCATGGACTCGGCATACAATGAGCATCTCCTGACTATCGGCCAATTGCAGGAAGATATCAAGGCTTTGAAACGCCAACTGGCGCAGAAGGATGCGGAGTTATTGGCGAAGGATAAGATGATCGCGGGTCTTAAGTCCGACCTCGATGACTACGAGTCACAACAGCGAGAGCGCGCCTTCAAAACGCAGCACATAGCCAACGAAGAGATTGAAAGGCTCAAGGTGAGCTGCGCTTGGATGTGGTGATATTTTGCACGAATTATCCCGAGTCCTATTTCACCATTGCAAAATTGGATTTCTTACGTCAAAATTTTCTTTAGGAATTGAGCAAAAACATTAAAACAAGGCTGGTGAAAGCCATGAAAAAACCGAAGATCTGAATTTCTTTGGACATTTTTCATTTGCTCACGGCGTCCAAATGGGGCTGAATCACTTATAGATTCCGGTATGCTGAATTAGGACTGGACCTCGTGGTACAGCATGCGAGTAACTCCTATGCTTACATACGAGACATTTGCCCATTATTGTGTCCACCGCTCACCAACAAGCCTTCCAATTTTACTATTAAAAACTTGTCTCTGGAAAACTTAAGGATTAGTGAAATTAGGATTGAGTATGGAACAGGAAGACTGAAATAAGGCTAATCTAGGGGGATTGAAGATGTGGAACTAGTCATTACTTTTTAGGGTGTAACGATGTAGCGCCCGAGTTGGCCCCAGGCATACTTGCGGGTCTATGTTTACTCCGCAGCACTAGTCAGTGCTAGGCTAAAAATATAACTACCTGGAATCTAAAGAGGCATCTTATTTGGCTCTAAGCGCACATATACCAGACGTATGTCTATGACTTTTCGGCGTCATTGTCGACAAGTTTAGCCGTCCACTTGCGGATTTGTGGCACCCGTAAGAGTAAACTTGGAGATTGAAGGAGAGGCGATGTAGGTGACGCCTTTGCTTCTGCTTTGTTAGCCTATGTCTTGCTGTAGTGATGCGGTGCCTAAGTTACCCTGGTTTGCGTTCAGTGCCCACAGATGATACTTTTATTTCTGCTACTAAATTGTTAAACCTCTTGTGATGCTAAATTGTTCACACGATCTTGGTCAAAAGTTAAACTGCAATAATGGCGATATAAGAGATTAATATATTCAAGATTTTTTGCACACATGTATGGCACTCCAAGTCTGCGGTTATCCTTAATGCTTTAATTTGTCGAAAAAGTGGGTCCCTTACGGGCCCCCTGCTCTGAAACCAAGTAATCTTATCCCAAATCGGTACATCTCCATCCTTAGGTGGCCTTTTACTCGGTCTGGGTTACGCGTTGCCACCCCAGTCACTTTCAATGGATGCTCAACAGTGGAGTCCTATCATTCATTCACAACTTTATTTTTACATAGACTGTCTTTTCCACATAAGTTTGTCCTATATATCATTCCAACTTTAAAATTGCAAATGTTTTTAACTCACGTGCTATTTTTACATATGAAAGGGCTTCCAACCCATGGTGTGGTTCTCAAGTTATGGAATGCTAGATTAACTGCCATTAAAAGGCCTGCTATTTTTTGATTTAGGAGTGAATATTTTTAATCACATCATCCCAGTTAAGGTCTCGGGGAATAAGGGTTTGAATTCAATTCTACTGTTCTTGTTTCGGGTATAGCGCTTTTCATCGTTGGCGTTCTCAAACCGCCTTCTCCGTGATTAAAAGACGCAGCCAAAGACAAGATATGCAGCCTATAGTGACTTCTTTTTTGTTTTACCCATGATTAGTGAATGCCACGTATCTGCTTCTGGTAATTGTCACTTAAGTTTCAGATCCCCAAGTATGCAGAGAGCGACTTTTTGTCATCTTTTTGGAGTAGAATGTGGGACATGGTTACAGTGGCTTCTTTCATTTGTTCAATAGGAGACCATCCGTACCCTGAAGCGAGAAAAGGCAGAGCTGTCGGCCTCTCGTTTTACCTCCAAGAAACGTCGCATCGTAGCTCACACCGGCTCCCCCCTCACCCTCTCACCCATCCGTGTTCCACCAAAGCCAGCCAAACTCACCACCGTTTCCACTCCCAATGCTGTCTTCCACCGTAGCGGTGGGGGCGGTGCCGCCGCCAAGGAAGCCGGTGATAGTACTGCCTCCCCTACTCCGCCTCACAGCCCCGACACGAGCGGTGGTGCCGCAGTTGACTTGCCATCGACCTCCGGCACTCCTCCGACGCTTTTGACTACCACCACTGGTGAGGAGAAGGCGGGGGCTGGGTATGGCTCTTCCGCTCCGTCTTCGGCGCATTCATCAGTACCCCCGTCGCCTGGTTCACTGCCAACAAACGGACCGAGTAAAACGGTGCTGGCGGAAACGGGAGAACTGGAGTGTGCTATTCGGAGAGACTTGTTGGGCAGAGGTAGCAGTAGTGATAGTAGCGATGAAGAAGCGACAGCGGCGGTGGTGGATTAATCTCGACTACTTTGAACTACTGTTGACGAGCTGTACGCCCTCGGCGGACGTCCGACCCGACTCCGATGATGACTATTGCCATTGTGTCATTTAGTCACAAATTTTTTTGTACTCCGTGCTGATACTTATCCGAAGGGAACAATATACGCCCTGGTTGCGTAAGGCGTCGTGGGGTTCTTTGCGCCAGGTCGGGGTTTTGGACCCCGCGGGGTGGCTGCGGCGCATTCGACGTCGGCATTGGGGTGACTAGGTTTCCTTGTCCGGATTGTCTGGTTACGCCCCTCAGGCTTGAGGTTGTTTAACTGCGGCCTATCTCAATGAACATGAGACGCCCCACTGGTATACCAGAGAAATATTTTCTAAAACGGGATGTAGGAGTATCAACGAATACTAAGCTGACAAATCGCGAAGCTTAGCTAGTCCTATAAAGTGGAACTGATTTAAATATGTGAATGGATTGTGTCGAAAATGTTGTTAATAATAGCTGTAATTGCTTATCATCGTTAAACATATCATATAAAAACAACGGTATTTAATATTTTGAATTTGTTTTTGTTTCAAGAAACTTCTTAGTCACTTTTCCTTATTTTTAACAATGAGATTACATTTGACCTTGTGGTTGTCTTTACTCCTTGTTTTAAGCACCACCATGAGTGTAGAGGGCTGGTTAATTTAGGCCTATAGGCTTCATTTCTAATTTAGCTATATTTTATTGTGGAGGAATGGAAGAGTATTATGAAATATCTATCAAAAGCCCGGCTGGTGCACCGGATGAGATTTTTCGTGTGGTCAGATGTTCGGTGAGAGTTTAGGAATTTTTATTTCTTTAATATTGTTATAATTTCTTATATCACTTTCTTACCTTATAGGAGGATTTAGTAAAAGATGATAATAGGGAACTTTACGATTGTATTAATTGTACATTATTTGATGTTGAGGAGTTAAACGCAAACAAAGTTTTGCTTAATGGTTTTTCGGCTGTGAGTTGGACTTCGTGGAAATCAATTTCTTCGTACTGCATATTTTACAATTCCTGTGTAGAAGAATTTTGCAAACAAGTACTGTCAATCATTTACATAATCAGTTTTCTTATAGTGGAAAGCTAGCGGGATCACCCCAAAATTTTGCCAACGCCAAGCCAAATTCCATCAATTGAAATATATCATGGCACTTTGCTACAATCGTGCTATCGAAGAGCCCGACAGACTAAACCAGTATCCACCCTTTTCCCCTCAAGTCTATGGGGAAACTTCCTTCGAATTGATCCAGCAAATGGTCGAAAGTATCCCCATAAGCGGCGAGGACACCTTTATCGATCTTGGTAGCGGTGTTGGCCAGGTGGTTTTGCAGGTAGCCGCGTCCACTAATGTCAAATTCTCCTACGGAATTGAAAAGGCTGATTATCCTGCCCAATGTGCAGTCCGTATGGACAGGGAATTTCGAAGGTGGATGGCTTTTTTTGGGAAAACTTATCAACCATACGAGGTTTGGTTTTATTTCATCTATTTACACATTTGAAATTCCAAAACTACCATCTGTTTCTCCTTTGTTTGTTTATAGTTAATTCAGGGTGATTTCCTTGCTGATGAATATGTGGATATTATCGAGACATCGACAATCGTATTCGCCAATAATTTTGCCTTTGGTCCGGAGTTGGACTACCAATTGACTCTTCGGTTCTCCCGCCTCTGTGAGGGGGCTAGAGTCATCTCTTCAAAGTCCTTTTGTGGACGTACCATTCGCATGTCTGATCGCAGGCTTGGAGGTAAGCGTTTTGTATAAGCAGTGAATTATGGCCCTTTATTTGTTATCTAATTGTAGTCTCCCCTTTTTTCTGCAGATCTGAGCTCCATCATAAAGCTGACTCTACTAGATCCCGTTAACGACGGTGTCTCTTGGACAGATAAGCCTTTCAGCTACTATGTCCACACTATAGATCGGTCTCCGGTAAGTCGACTCTCTCTCTATCCTGTTGGTGTGAATTTCACTTTGTGTGCGTTAGTGCTCGTTTCTGTATGCGTGCGTATTCGCCTTCATTACTGCTTCATTTCACTTGCTTTCCATCCACTTCTGTCATCTGGTGACTCACCTGAAGAAAGCCTGTGCAAACACATCTTGGTTGACCGTTTCTTGTTGCATAGATGTATGCACAACTGTTGCCATCATTATTGCTTCCGCTGGTGCTCCTTTTTGCTCATTCGTTACCCTTTTCTTAGGCCCCTTGGAGAACCTTGGTGATTCATTTTGGGGGTATGAGTTGATGGAGCTTTTCCAATTTTTCATTCCACCTAGCAATTAAAGGGGATAGGATTGTTTACTTCGATTTAAATCATCATCTGTTCGTCCGTGATATTTGTGGATGCTGCGATGCCATTAATCACCTGGTTCACCTAAACAAGAGTTATTCTCGCATCTACCGTCTAACATTATCACTAGGAGAGTCAGGCTGTCCATTTGTCGTGCTCGAATTTTACCTGGTTCACTCGGTTCTTTTACTGACCTCAACATTGTGACCATTTGCATGTGTGAGGACACTGTGAGAGCATCGGGGATCTAGTTTCGCTTCTCTCATTCGCTAGATTGTCTTTTGCCTTGTGATAGATTTATTGTTGCGTTATGTAACTCTATTAAAAATAATGAGGCTGTTTGCCTTCAATACTATTTGAGGGCGCTGTGAGACCATCAAGCAACTATTTCCGGTCCTTTTATCATCGAATCTTACCATAAGAGGGCCTGACATTTGTTTATCTCGTGTTAGATTACCAATGCCCCAGATGGTTTTTCATTAGCTGGACTTGTTAACTCCGAAGTCTATGGAGGTATCGGTCGTCTAATTCCATTCCTCTTATTGTTAGATTCCATCACTTTCAATGACCCTGTCCACTTGCGAACAAACGTGTGGTTGCTGTGGCGATAAACCTGACTTCGCTTCCCCCGCCATTCAATTCTGTCACATAATGTATCGTCCACTTTTCTCGTTGCTTCATTTCGTTCCTGGCTAGTAATGGGAGGTTGTCCACTCAACAGCATGCGAGGATACCCTGGTGGCATTCATCTTGGTTGGGGACTTTGACCTTAGAGATCACATAACTAGTTGTATCTCCTTTTCATTGTCTCCCTTTCAGTTACTTAAATACTTCAATGACCTCAAAAAGGGTCAGCGAGGACATAGGACGAAGGAGCGCAAGTCAGCCAGTTCTGCGTCAACCCCTTCTGCCACCAACTCCACGTCCAATTCCAGTGATGGCTCACAGGTGATTTCTCTTATTTTAGCTTGTACTCTGGTGTGGTGGTTGTTCCACAGTGTAACCCATGCTGAAGTGGAAACGTGTAGGTTAAATCAACTTTCAGCCGGCACAGCGCTCTTTGGCTTTATGGAATGCGGTGCCGGGAGATTGCTGCAAATAAGCTGCTGCGTTATTCCTTTTACTTTTTCTATTAATAACGTCTAATTATCCCACGAGAACAATGCGTTCATAACTAACGCATTTGAAGCCGGATTAAGTTACTGGTGGAGTATCACGCGACATCGGGATATTTCAATGGCTCCAAAATGATACCTGCTTACTCTTTAAGGGGCGGCTATTCATATAAATATCATTTTCATGACGATACTGAAGGATTAGGACTACATAGTCACGCTTTAGCAGCATATCACAGTTGGGTGATAGTGAAATCCCACTCATTTTTCATTCCCCCTTGCATTTTTTTGAGTTGGCCCCCAGTGCTTATCATTCATGTGCCCTCTAGCGGCCTTGGAGACCTCACAGTCATGTGGGGCTTAAGTGGTAGTGCACGCTTGACCCTGTTGCGTTTTGCTGTCAGTATAGTCACCAGGGTGGTGTTCACCACTGAGGGCATATGATTCTGAAAATGTCTGCGCCGAAATAATACCCGTTGGTGTTAGTCACCGGGTCACGAGGCAGTGAAATATGACGGTTGAGTCGATTACGCTCCGAAGGCAGAGGTGCCTGAAACTAGTCTCTTTGCCATGCTTCTGCGTTATTACCAACCTTAAACGACAGCCGGGCAGTAGCAGAATTCACTTCGCCTCTCATATCATTCCGTTTCTGCTGTCTCTGATCGCTTGGGTAAAATGACTACCACTCCCCTCTGATTAAGGTGGAAGTCAGTGGGCAGTATCTCTGTGGTAGTTTAAGGGATTCGGACCCACCCCAAACCGTCCCTTGAAGTACCTCTTCATCTGTAGGATGGATTCTAATTATAAAATATTCGATAAACTTGGCGTATCTTTTCCTTGTTTGTTCCTTATTTTTTACCCACCAGTGATCCCTCCGGTTACCACTAAGCCCACCTTATGGGATGGGGATCTGAAGATTGAAATTGGACAGTTTAGCGACCATTAAAAACAGTAAAATCCCATCAACGTTTGCTGATGCTCGTCCTTGCTGTAAACCTTGATAGTAAAGGCACTGTAGACCCTTGTGACCCAAAAACGCATTAGCCATCTGTGAATGAAACTTCGAAGTTAAGTGGTAATCAAAATATTATCACCTTGTGCTTTTTTGATCACTTTTCGATTTATCATCAATGTCATCCCTGGACGAAACAAAACTCTAAACAATATCGGCTTCTTAAATATCAGAATTGCTTTTCAAATATCTCCCAAACTTTTGAATAACGTCCTTCTTGTGACGCAGAAGGGTTAGAACCAAGCCCGCTCCATCTCGGAGTGCCAAGCCCTGTCAGCATGCTAGTATCCCGTTGAAGTCAAGGTGCATCCATATGTATGAAATCTATCTCGATTATTCAATTTTTCTGTACCGGTCCTCCAAGTTTTCTCATTCTCTTCTAAAAGCGGGTGCATATAATGGTTACGTTCATATTCCTTTGCCTTTCTAGGTAGGCTGACAACTATTTAAAGCAGTTTTCATGCGAGCATGTTTTGGGGGTGGATGTTGTTGACGTAGTTGAACACGTGACAACTGCCTAAGCTTGGTTTTTGATCTTTCTTCCTCTTTCCTTTCAAGGCTGGAAGCGCAACGCCCTCAGTGTGTGGCAGTGAACAGCCTCACACTCCGCAGTCGCAGCGTTCAACCAACGCTGCCGAGGCTCGTGGCGGCCGCAAGCGCCGACGACGAGCTGGCTGCCGCCAGGGTGGTAGCAAGGCAAAGCGATGCACCGTGCGCGAGGCTGATGCGAAGCCTAACATCTCCTTCTCGTCCTCCTCTGCTTCCACGATTGCAGAGCATGATGGAGACGATGGCGACAACGAGTCTACCATGGACTCGGTGCAGCCGGCACCACCGCCCTCTCCGTCTCCTCCCCCTCTTCCCGCCTTGCTCAAAACCGAGGAAACTGACGAGTTCAGTGGTGGTAAGAGGCCTTTGCGCATGAAAGTGGACTTGAGACTACTTCAGACCACCTTCGTCTAGTCCACATGCCCTCGTATCCACCTCCTACCACCGGTTTTTTGTTTATTCTTTTGCATTTTTGGGGGTTTTTCGCTTAGCAGCCATTAGATAGACCTTTGTGTGCTTCCGTTTTTTACTTTTGCCAGTAATAAACCTTTTGCGTTTTTCCTCAGCATGCTTTTATTTCGACTCATTGGGGTGATGAGTGGGCGGACTGCTCACTAGCGCATGAATGCCACTGTGACTTCAGGCATTATGGCTCTTAAATAAACCCCTTTTTATGGTTTTTGCTTTTTTATCCTCTAAGAAGGGTTTTGAATGGATACCTATCGCTGAGTTGTGGGAGTGGAAAGTAGAAAACCTTTTATTTTTGCCTCCTTTGGGAGCCTTTAGGTAACCTTTTCTGATTTACCGGCAGTCACCTACTTGTTCATGGGTTTGGGATTTCTAATTAACTTGTCGTGAAAAGTTTTTCATTCATGAAGTTGGCTCGGGTAGTCTTGTCTGTCTCTTCAAAATACGACTATATCAGAATGTATTTCTGCTACTTATTCTACTGGTAAAACTCATCTTACCGTGACCTTTCTGTCTGTCAGAGTGGTACAAGTGGCTTTTTTTTGTTTCTCGTCCTCTCCGAGCGCGTTCGAATAGGAGACTATCAGTGATTTGTTCCCTGGTGTTTTCGGTTCACTCTCCCCCTTTCCTTTGGTTTACAGACACCTCTCGTATGACCTCCCATTCCGATCAGTGTCTCCCGCAACCGTTGGGTGACCTCCCCACTTCACCATCCTCAGCATCACCGTCTACCTCTTTATGTTCACATTCGGATTGCACCTCCGCTGACTCCGACTTCAAGGTCAAATTGGAGCCGAAGACGGAGCTTTCACTGCCTTCCACCTCTTCTTGGTCGTCCCTCCACGGGGCTATCCTAGAGAAGAATCCTCACCACCACCAATTTGGCTGCTCGACGTCATCGGCTCTGCGGCACCATCCCAGTAGGTGTCTAAGTGGTGTCAAAATCAACTGCCTCTTCTACTTTCTGTGGTTCGAATCAAGCGAGGTGCTCTAGGCTACCATGAAGAACAATTTTAAGTAGTCTTCTACATCTACACACCTACCTCAGCATTTATACCTGGAAGACTTAAAAGTGGTAAATTTTATCGGAATGGTTGAGCCATCCTAGGACAACTGACCCCATCTCATCATTGGTGCAAAGGCTGTCTTGCTCTCGAGTGTATTTGCCGTCTCAAATAGGAAGATCAGAGTATGCATCATTCAGACATTACAAGCACTAAAAGTTTATCCAAGTGGTTGTTATGTTGGTAGGCTGGGAACCGCCATGACGAAAATCTCCTCTGAAGTATGGCCAGCCGTCCTTGAAACCTTTGTATCATTCAAGTGCCTTACAGATGAGAAGATGAGCATCTTGCCGCCAAGCTAGATTGTGTTTGAGATATTCCATGGGAATAGATATTTGTTAGTGTTGCCTTTGTGCACCCATTGCCTACCATCTTGAAGAATGGTTTCTCGACTGGTCCATGACATGCGCACCTCTCACGTCAGCACCCACAAATGGTCCTCACTGCTGAAGGGAATCTAATCTTTCTACCTCCTTTTTTTCATGTCTGCAGAGCTGACGAAACGGATGCTTCTCAAACAGGTTGGTCGAATGCGACGTCCAGTGTATGCGAAGGGGTTGCTAGATAAGGCGATAAACCTTGAGAAGGAGCGTCAGAATCGGTTGATGGGCCATGTCATCAGGCTGGAGGAGACGATAAAATTGATGCATGAAGAGGGGAGGCAGCAGCTCGCGGCTTTCACGAACAAGGTTAGTCAAATCTCATCCAGAAGGGTTTACCTCTAGGTTAGAGGGATTAACGGGATGTCGGTGTCTTCCAATCCCACTTGAATACTCCTATTCACCAAGCTTACTGCGGCTTTAAAACAATAGGCATTGTAGATCACAGGTGGATTGATAAATAGCGGATTGCTTTATCCTACAATAGCATCCCCCGCACTTCGCTCGCTATATATAGTGTAAGGAGTGGGGCGTATCTTCAAAGCACCTCAGAAGCCTTTTGATTGATGGTTTTTTAGTAGTGCTAGCACTGGTTCCACAAATCGCTGATTAAACGCACCACTGTGTTCTGGAATGCCTCCAAGTGTAATGAGGAGTATTGTGTTAGAATTCTAGAGTTTCCGCGCGAATCACGCGTGGAGTAATGGTTACCAGGCCGAGAAACGATTAGCCACTTTGTCGATCAGTGGCCTAAAATCCCTGCACCAGTTGTGACATCAAGCGAAATTCATATTCTCCAACACTGGAACCTTCTCATGCAGCCTGATCAAAAGATTACACCCATCTCCCTTTCTCATTGGTAAGAGAAGGGTACGTGGAACGAGGCTTCTCCCCGAATCGCACGTCACGTCCACGATACTGTTTGCTCCTAGGCGCATTCAAAAAGACCTTTGTTGTACGTGCTTTGGAGGTAGGAAAAGGAAGGTGGTCCAATTAATCAATGTTTTGAACACACCCATGTCGCCTGTCCAATTGTGGAGGCACAACCATGACTCACTCTCGTTTCCTGCTTTCTTTTCAGCTCGGAATGCTAGTCACTACCCCGGCCACCTTCTTCTTGGAAGCGCGTAAAATTATCCGACATCATCGCAACCTCGAGGCGAAAATGGTGGAACTGCGCGAGGAGGTGAGGCACATTTTTCCCCTTGTCCCCTATTCTGTCATCTCTCCACTTATTTGGATGTTGGCACCTTAGTTGGCCCGACTGGCTGATTTCCAACGTCAGATGGCGATGAAGACGCAGTCGAATTGCGAGCACCTCGAGCCCGAGGAAGAGGAGGAGGAGGAGGCTGATGTCGAAGCCATCTATCGACCGCCGATTGCGAAGCGCCCTCACTATCCTCCTCAACTCTTTCCCGAGACGGAGGTGACGGTGCTAACTCCGCCAACCCTCTTACCGACGGAGGAGGACATACCACCGCCACAACTTATTGCTCCGGCGATAGCCCCGCCACGACTTACACCGATCCCGTGCGTGCATAGTGAGGGCACACCGCCACCACCATCTCCTCACGCTGATGATGAAGTAGGAAACTCAGCTTTTTCTTTGACCACTGCCCTATTGCCTTTGAGAAAGTCGCTCAGTTTTACTGGTGGGAGTTCTTGTGTGTTTGTGTATGTGTGGAAATGGGGAAGTAGTGTTGTTTAAGTGTGAAAAGTGCTTTCGTTTGCCTCTTGTCAGGCGGTAGGGCTTCGTGGTTGATGTGATTCTGATGCCTACCCCGAATTTTGTAGGATGGGGAACGGAGTTTATCAGCTATTTAAGCTTTGCGTGACCCCTGCCATCAGCTCTTGTGGGTGGGTAAATGCTGCGCTTGCCTTCCCGATGCTCTTTTTTGTGATTCCTGCTAATTTACGAGCCTCTCGGATTGGTTCGACCAACTGCCTGGGTTGAATTTGGATTGAATGCAGCTTTGAGGCGGGTTGGTGTCAGACTAGGTGTACTTGATTCTGGTAAACGTCTCGTTTCTTGCACTCTTTTTTTTTAAGAATTAAGTCGAAATTGACGTCAATCTAAATCCGGTTCTCAGGCTTCATTATTTTTAACTTTTGTAGCTCCCTGTCTCGACCCTTTCTGCTGTCTTCGTATGCTTGACGTCTCTGAAACTTTCTGGTAGCCGTCCTTGTAAATAAGATGGTGGAGGTAGCGACTTCAGTTCCACTTCAAGTGCCTCAGATGGAGTTGGGGTGGCGCGATGCTGATAAGGGCCTTGAGATCAGTGAGAAATTGAGAAGAGCTTTGAAGTTCGTTAATCATTTGAATTGGTTCTCTATGAAATTCCCACCTTTAAAGTTACTGTGGCATTCTCTTCTAAAGTTAGCCTTCTTTAGTCCTACTCCTGGAGTATTCCATTCACATTCCATCGGTCTTGGTATAATTACGTTGGCAGGGGTTACCAGACGCCCCAGAATGGAATTAAATGTAGCCCGAGTGTTCTTCCAGTTTCTGCACTTTGTGATGGATTTAAACGACTTAGGTTGTAGTTTCATCCATGACTGGACCCGAAATTGACACTTATAGTGTTACCCTCGGTTTGCACACCTCGTATTTTGCATAAGCTCGAATGACTGTAAATTTCACCAAAATTCTCGCCGCTGATGTGAAATTGGGGAGGATGAAGGCAAGCTAGACTGTCCTAGTGCTGATGGCTGCTACGCCACTCCTTGCGTCATACATTACTCATGAAGTAATGTGCGGAAAATTGGAAGCACAGCTCTGGGGGCTGGGGTTAACCCGGCCCGATTTGATTTTGATGATGACAAGCTGAGATTGATAGAATGCAATTGGGAGAAGCATGGATCTTCGATGTGCTGCAGGGACTTGTGGACTGAATCGTCTTCCCGAAGGCTGGAAGTCTTGAATTCTGATTCGATGGCCTCCTTGATTGTGGTATCCGCTATTTGCCTTCATTTTCACACTTCTAATTGTTTTTACCTCTGGTGGTATTCCTTGAGCTGCCTCTCTCAGGATAATACAACCTCTTGGTGTTCTTTATTGAAGTCAACCTTTGAAAATCAAATTTTAGGAGGCTGAAATCAAGTTACTTTGGCTGTGTTTTGGTAAAACTGCAAAATTTCTTTCCCCAATGTGTCCTGTAGGCACTAGGGGCGAATTCCAAGCCCTAAAGCTCAAATTAGGTTGGAGTAATCAGTTTCTAACATTACCCGCGTTTTTAAAATCAGTCGGAACCAACCCACGTGCATTAGCTGTGTGAATTGCACATGATTTCTCGTTTTCGCTATTATCGTCACCATGGCTAATTGTTGTTGTCACCCGTGCTGGCGACTGGAGAGAGTAGCTTGTCTCAGCCTGCTTCTCAGTTAATGCACACGGTAGCACTGGACACGCAACAACACGCGCGCCATCTGCTCTCTCTCTTTCTCGCTCTCGCTCTCTCTCACCTGCTACTAACTCCTACCTCAGGTCTGCGATTTCACCACTGAAGTCCTTCCACCGCTCTACCGCCGTCGTTACTACTCCCTCGATGCTGTGAGGTTTGGGGAGCTGCAAGCACGCCTGCGGCAGGCGACGTCCAGCAGCAACACTCCACAGCCAAGTGCTTCTCGCATTTCCTAGGTCTTCTCTTCCCTTTCCTTTGTGGTCCAACTTTTCTTGTTCTTTTTTTTTATACGCACCCACGCACACACACTCCTTCCAGGAGGATGTTGTTTTGGCATTTCTTGCATATGGACAGTTGGGGAGAGCCCTCCTGCATTATCATCACCAGGTTTCACTGTTGTCGCCTCAGCGCGTGAAAATTCCAGATGCAAATATTTCTCTCTTTGTTTTTACGGACTGTTTGAGCGATTGTAAATAATGAGGAGGCGCCGATAGGTCTTTGAAGTGGGATGTATAGTCTCCCACTCCTCCTTCTCACCTTTGTTGATGGTTATTACTTGAGATTTGCGCGAGCACTAGAGAGTAGCCTTCCTTAGAGCTCTGCGAACTTTCCACTCTCCCCTCGCTCCTCTATGTGTGTATCTTTCACTCCCAAATATAGTACTATTTGCTGAGGTGGTCTTCTGTTTTGGGAGGTTCTGCCTCGGTTACCATCTATTTGACCGAAGTGACGGTGGTTAAGCGGCAGCACCATTTGGAGCGGCGTCTTTTCAGCCGGTGAGGGGTCTATGTTGACGCTGCACAATTGTTACAAAAGGGAGGGGGCCTTTGAAGTTATCTTCGTGTGCCAGTGGACACACTCTCTCTGCTCTGACATGCATAACGCGGTGACGACACCACCTTATTTGCTCGTGTAAACACACAGTGTCGCTGCTTGGGTGCTATGACTGTACACACCGTTAAGCGGCGATAAACGTGAATTTTGGACAAACATCTCTTTGTTTAATTGAATGTTATGAAGAGTTGGCTCGAAGTGTCACGAATATAGCTAACTTTGGAGGTCTCTTGGCCTTAGGATTGTTTATTTTTGCCTCAAAAAGACATTTCTCCACCGGATTCCTGTCCTCTGGATGAGCGCATGTTGTCGGCGGTGGATTGACACCCACATTGACATACTGAGCCTATTCTAACGGGTCAGAGGTTTAGAGGCGTGGTAAGATGCCATCGATGAAGTTGTTTTCCACTCTTAATTACCACTACTCCGTGTAGAACGGGTAGAAGTGAACTTACCTGAACCTTGTCCTCAGAGGTCACGGCCACATCGACTAACCAGCCAATCTACTTGTCTGTGCAGTACTTAGTTGTCACGTTAGTTCCAAGTTTTGGCTCTGGCCCAGAGTGAAAAAAAAACAACTATCACAGGCGGTTTAATTAATCGTTAATCGTAATTGAATTAGTGGGCTGGCAAATGTCTGGCTCGCTGTAATTAATTAATCAATATGGGATAAATTAATTACCGCCCCCCCCCCCCACCTCAGCGACCTGGACTGAAGAGTGGCTTGGGAATGAGACTACTGGGTAGCAGTGGAGACTATCAGGACGGACATGCATCACTCCTGCTTGACCGTTGATAGCCAGACGATTGGTTCCGGCACGAATAGATTGAGGTCCCCCCCCCCCTCCCCAATTACGAGTGGACTTCTTTGCCGTTTGACGGTTACACGGTCGCTTAAGTCTCCACAGGTTATACTACCCCTCCTCTGGGTTATGCCAGTCGCGCCTATCAGTCCCCCCCATAGGCCATAGTACTACAATTTCGGAAAAGACTCGGGGCTAGGAACGGCCGTAGCAACCAGTAGAGCGTTTTCATTCCCAATCTGGTACTGCTGGAGGGTGTTTATCCAAAACCACATGTCTTAACGCCTCCGTATTTTGATGAATCATTTACAAACGAACTGACGTGTCTAAGGATGTTAAAAAACCATAATTCCTCCATCGTCGTGGGCGTGATGTGCGCATGTGACTTCGGAATTTGATAAACTTTTCATCTCCCGGAGGAAGGAGGGTGAAAAATTGCTCTCAAGAAGGAGAGTGAAGCACGATCTAGTTACTCAGATGGATCGCTGTGGCCCCTTCCCTTGCTGCACGGGCAACTGCAAGTAATGGGTCGCCAGACCATCGTAATTGGGTAACCTTGTGCATAACTAAACCATTAGGAATGTCCAATTCCCTAGTGTTTTACTGGTCTGTCAAGGGGTGAATGGTTTGGCGCGAGTGACGACACTTCCTCCCCTTCTCTGCTCGCGTAGACGTCGCCTATTTTGCTGCGCATCACCTGCTGGGCATCAATTGGTCGGCTCAAGGTCGCCGAGGGGCTGTAGGTTTGATTGCCGGCCGGTTTGCGTTCGCGCACATCCGATGCTGGTACAAATGCACGGAGCGCCTAAAATGCTCATCTTTATTTCTCGTAACTTAAATATTTCTCCCACGTTTCTCAATTAATCTTTCGGGGAAAAATTGCAGCATGATTTTTGGATTGTAAAGTTGAGAATCACAGTCGTAAAATTGTGCACAGTCAAATGAGGTCACTCTGTAAAAGCAGAGGAGGTGTTAGTCAACCAATTCTCCATTCCGACTGCCGTGATTTATTACCACATGCCAACTAAGGTACACAGCGCATATTGGGTCAAGACAGAGCTGTCCCGTGCGCATTTACTTCCATTTACTAGAGTGGCCGGCGATACCCCAGCTTGTCAATATTAAGAGAGGTGTATTTACCATCGGCTATGGTTGAGATGTCAAGGTGATTGTTTACCATTATTCTTCACTTTTAATGCCACAAATCTCTAGTGGAATACATTCAAACTCCTAATTAAGCTTTGCTGAATACAACAATACTTCAAGAATATAGTTTCATATTTTTATGCCAAATTACCTAGCATCATTGTTGATTCCATGCAATCGAAGAATTGGATTTGTCAAACAAAATTTGACATCTCCTCTGCGATGGCTAGTCTTTGATGAGGCAACGGCATGCCCTGTAATTTTGCGACAGATGAGAGGATGCAATATGTTTTAGCGTAACAACACTTTTAAAATTTCGAATCCTTTCATTTCGTTTATCAAACCTGAATTAGATTAAGAATATACGATCACTTTCAACCGGTCTTTGGAAGAGAGGAGGAAAATGCAAAACAAGTAATAAGCTAGAAATACTTCATGTAAAGGCCACGCTTGGTTGATAGAATCATTTAGTGTTATCAACTCAAATGAAGATGGGCAAGATGTGAAGCTTTATAACATTCCTTCAATCATTTTTACAATTTAATGACTTAATAAAAAAATGTACAATTATCCCTAACTGATGCTCAGACCTCCAAAATATACCTGTGGTAAGCAAAAGTGCTTCAATATTTGCGTAAAACACAAAACCCATGGTGAGAGTCAAGCATAGAGACAATGGTATATTTAAATATGTATATTTGGTTGACTTGGTTTGGGATCAATGGTTTCCGTCAAATGGTTTCGCAAAATAAAATCTTAAAAAAAAAACAAACCACTGTGCTTTAAGGTAATCCTAATTTAGGACAATCCATGGCTTACTTGCTTGTATTTCTTTAAGTAAAGTGTGGAGAATAACCCCGCGCATTAAGAGCAGCCGCGATTTGTGCTGATCAAGCAAATACTTCACTGCATTTTTCATGAATTTTGGCCTGTAAATTTTCAACAAAAATCTTTTATGTTTAACATTTTTGTTTATAGCAACTGAAACTGCACTTCAAGGTTCTAGGTGTGGTGGGTCGACATGTGGGTTGTGCGTCGTCGGATTCGGTGCTTGGATGCAGCCTAGGAAAGTTTATTTGACAAAAAGTGAACAAATTGCTTTTTCCGTTGCAAAAGGTAGGATTCGGTTTTATATTCGAGTAGTATCCTGAGGGTTAGTCCATTTTACAATGTATTGCTCGCACCTATATGACAAAACATGCCGTGTTTAAAGACAAAAAATCCTCTGTTTAATCCGTGCTGGACAATCGTATATTATTCTCTTGCGCTAATTGCATTGTCGCTATTTCGATTTCAGGTCAATATCTAGTTGGTAACAATAACGGTCACTTCTACCGATTTCTACTTTTTAAACCTACAAGTCCTTTTGCAAGTGGTATTTTATGACTCATGATTTAGTATGCTAGACAAACGCTACAGAGAATCTAGTAAGCTTGATTCTTATTTGATCGTGTTTGTTTCTCCAACATTTTTATCTTTTTGCAACCAGAACATGGAGGACACTGACAGAGCCTTACCTGAAGGCGCTAAAACACCCCCGAATGAACCATCTTTCGAGATAATTGATCTTCAGGTACTCTGTTTCCTCATCAAACGTCAAAATTCTTAGGAACTCTTCCCCAGCAATACGCCTTCCATGAAAGCGGAAGTTTTGAACGAAGACTTGTCATCGATTCCCTCCACTTCTTTAAGCAAAACACACGAGCAAGTGGATTCAGCACCAATGGGCATAGAAGATCAGCTTTATAGTAATTACTTGAGTGGAGCAATTTCTTTTGATGAGCTTATGAAAGAACTTCACGCAAAGACCAATTTGGATCGGACGGGTAGCAACTCTAAAAAGGCCGCTCGACGTCGTCCGCGTCCTCCTCCCAGAAACCAACGCGCAAAATCCGGAAGTGAATTTAAAGACCCACTTTACGAACCCGGTAAATATCCTTATTTTATTTCGGCCTTTTGATCAACTTTATGTGAATTCATTTGGTGTATCTTGGATTTTGTTTTTAATCTAGAAAGCGATTTCGGTGATGAAAGACTTAGAAGATCACGAAAGAGTAAACAATCGGCTCCCCGGAAGGTAGGTGACAGTGATTAAACAGTATCTCAAATACGAATTAAATGAACCCTTAGAAAGTCGTTTGCTGAATGAGTATGGGTGCACTGTGTATTGGCAAAAATTTATTTTTTGATATTGTTAAGTGGTGTACTGTTCGATGTCATTATTATTATCGGTTTCTAAAACTCACTGAATCATAATGTGGCAAACTATTTCCAGATTTGGATCTTCCTTCATGACCTTCATACTTCTTTTCCTAATTCTAGAAGTGGGACCTTAAATTAGAATTAGCAAATTATTTGGGGGAAGCGGAAAGACACTTAAATAACGGGAATTTTGACAAGACTGAAGAGATTTGCCGAAACATCATCAACGCCGGTGAGCAGTTTTCACTCGGAACGTGTTCAAGTTAAAATTATGGGTTGGCGAAGTATTTTCTTCTTGTAGCTCCACATGCCTCTGCCCCCTACGTCGTTCTGGCCGACATGTTTTACAGGCAGGACCGCAGAAAGGATTCTCAAGAGGTATGTCTGGTGGCACTTTCCTGCTGTCTCCCAGTAGAGTAAAAATTTATTTTCTAACCTTCATCCCTCGCAGCACATGCTGCAAGCAGCGGAGCGTAATCCTCGAGACTCTGCATTGTGGATGAATTTGGTTGATTTTTCCGAGGACGAGGGCGACCTGAAACAGGCCATTGTCTACGCTCGAAATGGTTAGTAGTGCAAATAATTATGCTAAAGTGCTATAAGCAACGAAACGTTTATTGGAATATTTGTATTCTTTTTCTTCTCTAGCAATGCGATCTGCGCGGAATGATTCAGAGATTCGCCACCGGCTGGTGAGTCTCCTGATGGCGACGGGTCAAGAAAAGGAGGCTCTTCGGGTGCGACTTACGGCTCTTCTCTTTGGCAAAAATAATGATCCCCGTAAGGCCTACAATCAGATTGTCAAAATCGCTGAGGTGTGTTTTTCTTGTTACTACGCTTTTATGATGACACTTGAAAACCCATGAAATCGGCGGCTATTACGAGACTTAGACATCGATTTGCTTTATTAAAAAGTTGACACATCGAACTTTTCGGTGCTTATAAGTAAACCTACGACGTGGTGAGTAATACGTGATGTGTGTGATGCCCGAGTTACCTCTAAAGACATCGAATGGTATGTAAATTCGGGACCGGTTTACTATCGGCATACAGATAGGCTATTGGTTATAGCCTTCCGATTGTGATAGCTGGATCACTGGATCCCGAAAAGTCCGCTTAGTTTTGTGTAAAATTGAGGCAAGCATTAGTATCCACATTTAAATTTCATGTTTAATTTCATTTCGATTCATTCATTTATATGTGCGTTACTTTACTGATGGTAGGAGTTCGCTGCTCTTGGTGACCCAGGTGGTTGTATTCGAACCTATGAGTTGGCTTTTGAAAAGCTTCCTGAGATATGTCCTACCAAGGGTAAGCCCTATCGCCACGTTAATGCCCTATTTGCTCTGTCTCGACATTCCCACATTATTGATACGAACATTGATCCTTCCTTCTCCCCTAGATCAGCTCCGTGTGCTTGACCTCTTTCAAGAGGGTGATCGACCTGAAGAGGCTTTTAAGGTTCGTTTTACTTTACCGCATAACCTCTGGAATTTACGTTACATGGAACAGTCCATCAATGTCCGACCTTGGAAAAAGCGTCAATTGTCTGTTATGCTCCATTTCCTCTACTTCTCAATGCACATCAGTTCTCACCAGATATGAAAGGCTAACTTGGGTTTCGTTGTTTTGCTTTCCCTGTAGTTCTTCCTCATGTACTGGGGCGTCTCCCTCATTTGCGAGAATGGACAAGTTGCCTCACCATATCGCGTGCCTTCCAACACTGCCATTATGGAGTCAATTCGGCGGTAAGTCAGCCCTTCATCTACGTTCCCACAACGGGCATTCTAAGAAAATTAGTCGGCAGCAAATCTCGACTGTGCAAAGAGGTGTCTGCTTCTGCTATCTGAAAATTTGCTCTCATTTACCCGATTGTTATATATTTTCGGCTAATAAAGAAAACTCTAAACAGCATAATCGTTACTTTATTGTTAATCTTTTCAGTGTTTTTCTCTAACGCATCGGCTTTGGGTGTAACCGCCTTCCCTCTCCATTTCAGATGTGAATTTGCAGAAGATATGAATGTGGTTGTACTAATCCGTTTCTTCATCCTCATGTTGAAGTACAACCTGGGATCAGTTGTAAAGGCGAGTGATTGTATTAAGTGGACTTGGTGCCTTTTTTTCTGTTTTATTCTCTGAAATGGGTCAATATAAGGAGGTACCAAGTCACCTTTGCAGTTTAACAAACCGGGTAGATCCACGTTGAGCATTCTGAATGGGTTTTGTTGGTTAATTACCAGCAATTGAAAAAATTGCCTTGTTCGATCCATAGGATCACCTGAATTCTCTGATCGCCTCCTCCTCCACCAAGGAGTTTCGTCGAAGTCACGGTCTCTTCTTCGACCTGGCTAAGTCCTGCAAATCTGCTGGTCTCATCTCCGAGGGACTGGCCATTGCAGGACGTCTCACTACTACGCCTAAAATCAAGCCCGTGAGTTCTTAATCTGTGGGCAAATAAATTGAGCTTTCCTTTTCTTAACTGTATGTTTGGGTCGCAGAATCCCAAAGCACTGTGCCTTCTCGGCGACCTGCAAGTGGAATCGAACCTACATGAAGAAGCCCTCTCTACTTACCGCCATATCATCAACCGACTCGATCCACGGTGTACTGAGGCGCGTTTGGCGTTGGGGAATCTTCTTCGTCGTCTAGGGGACGAAAAAACTGCTCTAGAAGTCCTTGAACCTTCCCTACTCCGTATCAGTCAGCCAGATGCTCAAGAAACTGGAGTGGAAGCGGAAGTCGGAGACAATTCCACTGAAGATGAGGACGATGATGACGACGATGAGGGTGACGACAGTGAAACCTCCAACAGTGACCGCTTCTCTGATTCGGTGGAAGAAGAGGATGAGGAGAGTGGGGGGGACAATTCTGAAGCAGTGGAGGCCGAGGCGTTGACATCAGCGGTGGTGAGTGGCGGGTTCGTAACTTCACCAATGCTCTGCAATGATCCCACCGCTATGCGACTGGCTTTTGAGCGCTGCAAACTCCTTGATTCGCCTGCTACTGTGAATCAATTTTTGGAGGAGGCATGCCGTCTCCTCTTCTCTGATGTGATGCAGATCTACTCCTGTGAACGACCTGGACGTGAGTTTTCGATCTAATGTCAAAATACTCGCTACTTATATAGTCAATGTAAGCACGATTTTATCCGTGTCCCACAGCCGCAGTGATGTTCCAGTACTACCTGTCGAAACACCCTTCCGTGCAAGCACTAGCCCATCTGGACGAACAGACGGACCCAGCTTTGCGTGTCTCATCGGAGGACCTGTGGGCGACTTGCTGCTGCCGAGTGATTGAGATTCTGATTAAACGAGCCGACTATGTCACTTTGGATCGATTTCTCTCCTGGGCCTCTGTGCTGCCTTGGATTGTGGAAACGTCTTATCGACGGCGTATGATCACCCACCTCTACATCAGCAATGCGCTTCAAGTTGGACATGGGGAGACTGCTATGGAGGCGATGAGGCAGATTGAAAAGGAGGTACATTTTTTGTCGAATTTCGTTTCCTCTTTTCATGCTCTCCAGGCATTAGCAGTATACAAATCAGTTTTGCTTAATCTTTTCCTTCCCTTTCAGTTTTCCCATCTGAATCAGTACTGGAACCTCCTCAATATTGCCTCGACGACTTCTCGAGAGCTTCGACTCACGAGATTCCTTCTTCGACGAATTGCTAAGGATAGGGACAATCTTGGCGCTTCACTGATGAGTTGTGGCGACTGTATGGCAAGGGGATCGAGTCGCTACTCCATAGGTATGTTCTAAGAGCTATTTCCATTTGAGTATTCCATCATCGTACTAGCTATAGATAGCTTGATCTGGGTGTTTGAGGGTGACCAGAGAGTCTCTGCGTTTTAGCTCTCATGGCTGACATCCGATCTCGATTCCCCAACAACCCTCTTGTCTCCCTCCTACTCGCCGTCTGCTTTCTCAACATCTCCGTCCACAAGCACCTCTTCTCCCGTCACAAAACAGTCCTTCAGGTGAGCATTTTGGTCAATGGTTGGAAGGCAGGATAATGGTACCATCAGCATTAAAATACGTATTCTTAGTCCTGTCTTGGCTTTTTGGTAAAGAAATACCTTTTCCACGTTTTAGTGCCTTGGATTCTTAGGGGAGTACCGCCAGCTGCGTGGAGAATGTCAAGAGACCTACTTTAATATTGCTCGAGCTTGCCATCAGTGCAGTAAGTTGCTTTATTCGCTTGAAGAATTAAGAAACTTACTATTGCTCTTGAGTACTTGTCCTTCTAATGGAATTTTTAATCCCTCAGTGCTGGGACACATTGCTATTCCCTACTACGAAAAGGTTCTTGAGATGGAACCGGTTGGTTCAACGGAGGAAGAAAAGCGGGTGAGTACTTGGATACACAAAATCCTTTTCATCCTTACCTTTCTTCCACTTCATTAATAGAGGCGTTTAGTGTGAAGGCTTTGGTATTCCTCAAGTAGCTTTCGCTTTAACATCGACGTTGCCCTTGTCGTGATGATTGTCTAAAGGGCACGGAGATATCTCGGTGGGCGATTTTTAGTCCATGGATCTTGTTGTAATCCGCCACATCGCTTTTTTGAGGTTTTATCCTTTTTCGTATGGATCATTGTCGGAAAGCGAGTCGACCAATAGCGAATGTTCGTTCGAACAGAGTACTTATTAGCCGCGTGGGCGTTCTTCCGGTCTGTCTGGGGCTTGCAAGAATGAATGGGAGGCGTTTAGGGACATACAGGCTAGGGAGATGGAAGGTTCATCTGTTTTTGTGATACAACATAGGGGGTCTCGATACTGGGTTTGATCACCTGTCAGAAATGTTGTTGTGCTGTATGGTGAACATTTCCTGGCACTTTCTGGTTGCGAACTTGATCACCTCACTAAGGGAGGTGGTATTTGTGCTACGGAGCTTCTCAAGCATAACAGGTGGCCGAACTCCATGTCTGAACTGGGCGATTATCTATCCTGCGACTACGGTTGCAGGTGAGCCATGGAAGGCTCGTTCTGCTAGAAGTTTGACTTTCTTCCCGTATCCCTCGTCGGCTTCGTCTACTTATTAGTTGCGATGAAAGAAGTCTCTGGTGAGTGTCTGTTATTCCAGGTCGTTGAAGATTTGGGTAAAGTAGTGCGGCATTGTTTCGTCTCGGTGTCTGGGGCAATATCCGCGTCTACAAAGGCCGAGAAGAGATTTTGGGGGGCGAGTACGGAGGATCTGGAGGGTTCGCTGGTGTTACAGGTAGAAACTAGAGGTTAAATTTGCCGTTTTTAAGCCACTCCTTGGAGTCCAGTGTCAACTGGATTCGCTGTTCTGAGCCATTCTCATTCCACCCTCCCACAAAGTGCCATCATTGCGGAAACTCCCAGATATTTTGCTGATTTTCTATTCCCTGAAGTGGTCGTTGTCCCTAGTATTTGGTGTGTTGATCGCCAAGCGCCACCACTGTTTAGATAAACAGTTCATCCGTTGTCTGCCTTCCCAAGAGTACCTCCATTTGACCGTTTGTCAACACGCCCATCCACACGTAGCCGCGCACATCTTGCGTCGATGACACCCAGTTTATGTGCTGCGACAAAACCGATAAGTGGATGTCGCCATGTCGTTAGTTGAAAGAAATTTCGTCACAGTTCTAGAGTCATCCGATAAGACGGTTAGTAAGCAGCCGACTTTCCAAGTTGTGACGGTGCACAGGTTTTCATCCTCCCGAACTCACTATTTCCGGTTTCACAGCCACATCCTCGCGGTACGGCTAGGGTCCTGGTAAGCCATCTTATCTTGGAAGGGTTCTCCCATTGACCCTTCCATTCTTCAAATGGAACTGGCTGAACGGAATGTGAGATCCTTGGGATCATTGTGTTGGTGTCAGAGTATTGCTTAACTCTAAATGCAGCCAAATGATTCACTCGGTGGTTCGGTTGGTAGCCTATGCGTATCCCGCCATGCCCAGCGAGGAAACGGCAAGAAGGAATTATCTACTTCCCCATTACACAATTACTACTGTTCTCTTTTAAATCGTAGCTCCTTGACTTGAGGATGGAGGCAGCGTACAATCTGCAGTTGCTCTACCAGCAGAACAAGAACCCGACAATGGCGAGGTACATTATGCAGAAGTACCTCGTGATTGAGTGATCCTGGTTCGTTCTATTCTCTTCTCTTCCTTGGTGCGTCTGCGTGAATATACCCATGTAAATATTGTAGTATACTCCTGTCAGATTGTCCTCTATTTCTCAATCTAACTTTATTCTCTTTTTGTAATATTAATTGGGCCAAAATAAATGTTTCAATTTAGGCTTTGGTGGTTTTTGGGATGCTGACACCTCCTTGTCTTTTGTAAAGGCTGATGACATTGCTGAGTTGAGGTGTAGCGTACTGTAATTGGTCTACCGCCCTCTACTGCACCCTTACCGGGCTTAAATAGACTTTTTTTCCCCTCTGAAGCGTGAAATGATTTAGGAAAGGGAGGATTAGTGGCAAGAAGAGGTGGTGCCAAAGTCTGCTCTCCTTCGTCTCTTCCGCCCCTGCGGTGGGGCATTGTGAAAAAACTAGCCCATCGAAATTGCGCAGTCGCTTGGTATTCCCCCCGACGGTGTATTTATTTGGAAATAATCTGCTGTATCCCCGGTTCGTACTTTTGTTTTGCTGGGGAGTGGGTACCCATCACAGCCTCACGAAGATCTGGAATGCTGCTGATAAACTATTGAGTAGTGCGGGGATTGGGTTTGCTTAGTTCAACCACCCTTACCCGATTAGCCAGGTGACTAAGTTGGGAATTCGCTTGTCTGCCCGTCACATGATCCTGTCAGATTTCTCACTATGAATTTGTCTTTCAAATGTGACTTGGTTTCAAAGGAACTGCTCATCTCCCGCTTTCTCTGAAACCTTGTGACTGCTGAGATCACTCCCATGAGTTTCTGCCTACAGTGGCTCTTAATTGAAGCTTGTATAAGTGGAGAAAAAAGGAGGTGAACACGAGTCTTCCTTATTCTCACAGACATAATACCCCAAATTCGTCCCAACACTGAGGTGAACATCGGGGGGGAAAGGTATGTAGCATCTTTCCACCGCAACTCTTACAAATCCTAGGTGACTTTCCATCACACCCCTTCCGCTGTCCTTAATCGTAGTTGTGTAGTTCCCTGTAAATGAAGGGAATAGGATTGTGGAGTGTAAATTGAATGAATTCCAAAAGCTCACATTTCGGCGATTGGTTCAAGCATCTCACACACATTTGAATTTTCACGTCGAAGAGATCAAGTTTAAAATGACTTGCAGCGCCTACTTCCCTCAAAAAGTAGACAATGGACGTAGGAAGTCATTTTTCTTTGTACGTGGAAAAAAGCTGGAGCATCAATGGCATATGCATCACGATAAAGTAGCAGCAGACTTTGCAAGACACGTTCAAAGAGAACGCAGACTTGGGAACCTAAAAGAGTCAAGAAGCAGGGAATTTTAGGAAATTCAAACTGAATGTAATTTGGATGTGGTTCTCTACCGCATCTATGCACCACTGATACCTGCAAAGTAGCTTCAGCACAAAGCGATTCATCTGTACGTCTGAACATCCTACACCAACTTGCACCATTTCTCCATCGCTTTCGGCACTCAGGATGTACTAACACCTCAATTATAGGAATGTCTGGGGGCTGAATTTGTTGTACTCACTATTCTCACGGGGAAACTTATTTATTTGTGCGATTTCTTTACACTATTTCCTCCTATGCGTTAGTTGAGCGTTAGGAATCAAGCAGACATTCCCTAAGGTGGTCGAATGGTCGCAGACATTACTGACTGCCCACGCTGTGGGCTGTACTCATGAATGTACTCATCATGAATGGAATAGGCATTCGCACACAGTTTTACGACCGAATGTCTTTAAAATGTACATGTTATTCATTTTGATGCGCTACTGGGGCTGGACATCATCGGTATCCCCACTCCGTACTGCAGTCTAGGTCTTCTGTAGATATGGCCATCCACAGGATCGGATTGTACGCCTTCTTTGACAGAGGGCTGCCCACATCACCACGTGCTGTGTCCGGACCGGTCAGTGAAGCACGCCGGCTGTAAATATAAACACAGAACTTACTCGCCACCCACTACTCTGCGTGGCATGACCGCGCCACGACGTCTTTTTACTAACTCAAACCTGAAATTCCTGTTTAACTCGGACGCCTCCTGCACCTAGGCTGAGAGGTTACTACTTGTGATCTGAAGTGGTAGAATTTACGTACCTCAACTGCGTTGATGTTAACAGTACCATTGATTCCATTGTTTGTTTACCATATGGCATCAAGTCATGCCGCATGGCCTCGTGATAAACAAACACTGTCCTGTTTATTGCAGTTTTGTCTTGCAAAATATAAAATGGGCTGTCATGTCTCAATGCAAAGTACTACAGGATGGCGAGATCGCGGCCCCTTTGGATCGTTTTCGTCTGTCTCTTCGCCACCGCCGCTCTTGGCTTGGAGCTCACTCTCGATCCAGATGAACTCGTATGCAAATTTCTTATTGATAAAAATAGCTAGACTGCATAAATATTACTGACATGGAATACGTCCCCGTTAAATGAATATGATGTTCACGAAGCCATTTTATGGTCTTGTTTAAGTAAATATAAGAAGAGACCCAGTTATTTCATCACACGTTCAACTTCAGTGGAAACTTGATGAGGCTGCCGCTAGCTTCGTGTGCTTTCATAAGACAGCTTAACAAGTTGCAGAAGCCTTCCAAAGTATATTATGTAGTGGGATAGTCCTTTTTAAACGGGATATGTGGCTGCTATGAATTCCCAACTGCCTATTCTACTTTGCGTGTGTTCATATGATTGTCTGATGCTAACGTAGAGAAGGTTCCATAATTACTTGAGGTCTGGAGAGCAGGCCTCCACGATATTTGAGAGAGGACTATAGTGTATTCCTTCGCCTTACCTTCATAGGTTAAGGCGCAGCGAGAGAGTCACGGTGGCTTCTACTTTTACGACTCAAATGGCGCAACACTGATGTTTAATCGCAGCCTCTTCGTCTACCGCGAGAACATTTACGACGGCTGGTCGCGGTGGAGTGAGTGTTCCCCCCATACCTGCCTCGAACATCGCTATCGTCGCTGTGTGGACGACTCCTACACTCAACCGGTCAACTACCTCACCTCCTCTGCCCGCATCTGCCCCTTCAAGTACATTGCAGAGGAGAGACCGTGTGAAGACAAGTCCAACTGCATCATCAACTGTGAGGGCGGTTCAACGTGGTTCTTGAGCGGGTGTAGCTGAAATGTCTTATGAGTAGTAGCAGTCGTGGTATCCTAAACCTGCAAAATGCGATAGCATCTTAGAGCTACACCCATTTTGGACCCATTTTTATGTTCTGTTTATATTTTAATGGCGCCCGGTCATCCTTGTGAAGGTTTAAGCATTCGCAGAAGACACCTTTCTTCTCTGCCGTTCTTATAGAAGTAGTTCACAAAAATGCATGATTGCTTCCCTTCTCCTTCCAAATGCTATACTCTTTTTGTTTTGTCAATTTTTAGCGAAACCGTCAGAAGAACTAACTAGAATGCAAGAAAAGTGCGGCATCAGAGGATCGTTTGATAAAAATACTGCAAAGCCCAGCCGTCGAAGATGGAAAGATATGGACGATGATGAAGCCGATGACGCTGAGGCCGAAGAACGTGGCGAGTACGAGTCCGAAAGGCTACCATATAGCTTAAAGATTCTTGGTGGAAAAAGCGCCAAATCAAAGAGCTGGCCGTGGCATGTAAGCTTTCCTGGATACTCTTTAGTATAACCTCTTGCATAGGTTATGCTGTTGACAGATAGAGTAAGGGGAAGGTAAGAAAATGAACAGATTGATACTTGAACAGATCAGTGACTAGACGGATCGACGGGGGGATGAAAGTGTAACGAATCTTGGAATCAATAGATGGATAGATAGCCAGATGGGTAGACCCATTATGTTCTGCGAATTCCATCTAACTTTTCCCATTGTGCTACACTTTTATTAACTATCCATCTCTGCCTACTCGGCAGATCTGGAAGTAATCACGAGTTTGACCACCCCTATTCTTCTAGGTTGGAATCTACAAAGCAGCCAATTACAACGCTTCCGAGGGATTGACTCGCTTGAAGTCTGAAAACATCATATGCGGGGGCACACTGATTACACCACGATGGGTTCTGACTGCGGCGCACTGCTTAAAGCCAATTTTCGGCTCCTCGAATGCCTTGCCTTTTGGCATTCCAGCGCCATTGAACACGGACGAGATGAAGCCCATTTTCCTGCTCGTTCGAGCCGGTGACACTGTTCTGGAGGGTACGCGTACTCGAAACGAGCAGGAGAGCGATCATGTGGTCGACCTGGTCGTCATTCATCCGGATTGGGTTGCCCAACGTGTTGATAGTCCATTCGATGTAGCTCTGTTGAGACTCGAGACACCTGTGAACATTGGTGAGTGACAAATCTGGTCTTTTGTCCTGTTTTTCTACCATGAATCTTCCTGACTCCTTCCATTCACACCAAACTCCTCTATTTCGTTTCCATCAGCCGTTCATCTATCCATTCGCTCGTTCATCCCAGATCCACCCATCCACCCATATGGAAGTCATTAATCTCTTCCCGGTCCACTCATTTCCCTTTTACGGACCTCTGTATCCATCTGTTTCTCCGACCCATTTCAGTCCATCAACCCATCCACCCTTCCAGCCTTGTTCCAGATGTGTGCCTATTAACTTGTCCATTAGTTCCAACACGTTTACATTACTCTGTTGTGGCTTCGCAGAGAGTGACGGTGCGGGCGTTGCTTGCGTACCCAAAAATGCAGATGCAACACCGGCGGAGGACGCAGTTTGCTTCTCCGTTGGCTGGGGTGAGAAATCTCGACCCATAAGCAAGCCGCGACGCCGCCGTCCTACCTTCTTTAATCCCTTCTTCTGGCCTTTTGGTCGTTTGTGGGAACGTCGACCACAGCGACCCACTTCCTTGAATGAGATTAGGGTCTCCATCGACCCACCTGAGAAGTGCTTCCATCATGACGATGAAAATGAGGCCCAAATCTGCGCTGGCAGCTCTAATAAGGTTAGAAGGCCTTTCGATCCTTTACCTCCCTTATCCACCATCTTGCCAGATAGCTTTTTTTGAATGCTGGATCAAATAATTCGTGACAAGCCGGTAAGATTGCTAGCCAGAGAGCCTAACCATGTCTCTCATTTTTTCTGTGATGGTGATGTCACAGGGCGTTTGCGCAGGCGACACAGGAGGTGGACTCTTCTGCCGAAATGAGGAGGATGGACGGTGGTACGTGTACGGTGTGATGGGCTCGGGACCCACGCAGTACTGTAAGTCACGTCGTTGGCTCTACAACTCGGTGGGCAGTGTCATCCAGTGGATCAACCGCTACGCAGTCTAAGGTTACTCAGTCATCTCTACGCCATCCTACCAATCTTGCCAACTGCTTACACTAAATTGTGCTTTTAAGATGATTTCGGTTTCGTTATAACTTTACAAAGCATAAAATATAAGTTAAACTGTCTTGTTTTGCTCTATAGGGCGCGGGTATTTACCATCTCTTCACCAACCTAGGAACAAGATGGTCTTCCTGGCCTTGTTTACCCACTAATCCACCTACCTCAAATGAAATTATCTTGAATTCTCCTTAACGGAATGACCCTTGAGAGTCACTGGCCCTAACTCAAGCCTCCTTAAGGGACTGCTCATTTGGCCCAGGTCACGGTATCCACTCATTCCAACAACGTCCGTTTTATCCACCCATTCATTTACTTTTCTTATTTCAGACCATCCACTTTCACTGGCATCTTCTTTCACTGCTCAATTTTGCAATTCTTGTCCGACTGTATACGCCGTGGCCAATTCTTGAGCGTCCTAGGTCACGAACTGCCTACTAGTTTGTTCACAGTCCATTTCAAGGATTTCGAACAAATGAGTTTTTTTCTGAGCACCTACGTTACTATCACAAACGGCTAGTGGCGAAATCATTTTTAATTGAATTTTAAGCGTAAATATGTATAAAGGTCGCTCTAAAAAACAAAATTTGTGCTGCATTGTCTTAGCGAGCTACTTTTTTTATTTAAGTAGCCTACCATATGTACTACTATTAATGTAATTGGGATGGTTGTTGAATACGTAGAGTGCTTAAGTTCCTAAATCTTCTCTTTCTAAACCCCGCCTCTTTTACTACGTACTCATAGCGGTTCCACTAATCCCCGTATCTCTTGATGACTGACCCTGCTAAAATACAGGACTGGGGTGAAAATAGATTGATAAAATAAGATTTTGGGATTTAATGACAGAAGTTCTCCCCTCGATCACTCTTTGACTCATTTTGAAGGGGCCCCTAATAAACCACCATTACTTTGGATCACTGAGATGGAGGTCAGTAAGCTCGGTTCGGTGTTAGCGATTTGGACATTCAATTTGATGTGCAGCATGCTTATTATTTACTGGAGTTTGAACTCTGCATTTACGATTATTGGAGAAGCCTAAGGAATATACCATCACTAAAAACATCCTTTTCCTGAACTATTTATGTATTTTGGAGGGGTGTGTAATTACAGTGATTCTTTAGCTAGTAGTATCTTTGAAGGAAAAAGGACCAAGGAAGGGAATAGGTCCTCAGAAGCTCGAATTGTTTCGAGGTAAAAAAGACTACAAATTCGAGTTCAATACGGAAAACTTAATGAGAGACGTCTCATTTGTCCCCAAAAAGGTGACCAAACAAGAGGACCTCATCATCACCGTCGTCCCTAGTTGTGGACGAGTAAAATCCTAAATTTCTTGCATAAAGATAAAAACAGCTGTCTTCATTGTAGGCAAGATTAGGTGGTCACTGAGTTTCAGCCTACCTTACAACAGGACAAATGTAAGCATTAGCAATGAGTAGGGACGAAAGACTCATTTATCAAATGAGAAAATCAAGAGCTTTTCGGTCACTCTTGTCATTTCTGGTGGAAGATAGTCGCCTTGCTTGTACCGAAATTTTCTTTTGAGTTACCTACTTGCACTATATCCTATTCGTCAATTCTCATTGTGCCAGATGCTCTATTCCACACTTTACAAGCATCTCTAAAGGGAGTTCCAGTCGATATTCATGCAATTTTAGCTTCCCACCGAACTTTCTTTCGAAAAAGTGTTTCACTAGAGGGCGTGAAGCTCATTTTTTGTGGTCAAAAGACGCAGCAGGTACATATTGTACGACTGTGGAGATACTCCGCAGCAAGGGAAGATGAGAAACAAGCCACAAATATCATCTTGACTTCTGTGGGCTAGTGCCCTCTTTTACTACTTGACAACAGTCTAGCAGTGAATACGACCTTATTATTGAGTGTTGGGAAGGGATAATGAGCTTTCAACAGAAGAGGAATGATGCCCAGGTGGTGATGAAAACCGTGCATAGCAGAGAACAAAGAACCCGTAAAATCAAGTTGATGGCCTAAACCTCCAGAGCTACTAACTATGGCTAACAATTTCCATAAATTTTTTTGCTACTGAAAGTCTCCAACTTTGCAGTCCAATCAAGTATTCAACAGATGGGTAAGCGGCTTTCAAAATTTTTTCGATGCAGGCAATGACACCTTTACAGGTTGGGCTACGTCGGTGTGAGTGTGAGGCGAACGTTGGTCGCCGACGAACTAGAGGGAATAGAGTACGTCTGGCATGGGTTTCGTTGGAAATCAACCTCCATCTTCAATTGATGTCTCAGATATTAGGACAAGAAAGTGGGGAAACATGAAAGCACCAATCAGTCTATAAAAAACCACCAGTCATAGCACAAATGGTGGAACACTTACAAGTCATTCTATTGTCTTCGGTGCTACGTATCGGGTGAACATTGTAACATCGCTCGAATGGCTCATTTTAGCACCTGTTCGTCAAAGCATTATCTCAAGGACTCACCATCATGCTTTTGATCATAAGCTTCGGTCTTAACAGCATTTGATTTGAGAAGAAGGAAAAATGTAAAAGATGCTTGATCATAATTTGGCTTACTCTTAATCACTTCACTGATAGTGACTGCACTTGAAATACATTAGCATTGTAAAACGCCTGGATTCGAGGTATGGTGAATTTGACAATTTTACCACTTAAAAGAGGAGGTGATGTCGACAGTTCCATAAAGTCAGCCTGTTTCAGTGCTCTATAAGGCCCCTATTTCTAGCCTTATTTTCTAAGCATTGTGGAAGGTTTCGAAACTCGTGCTTGATTTCATTCCCTCCTGATTGGACAGTATCAGGTGCCGTCGGAAACAGAGAGTCCAACTGACACACAGGATTGAAAGGTCCTTAAACTGATTGTGAGGTCAATGCTACTAATGGAATGGCAACCGTTCTCTAGTAGGAGTGGAACCGCAGAGGCTGAAGAGGTCACACACAACGAAGCGAAGTATTCACTCACCAAATCAGAAGAGAGGCCACGATTCCACACGCCAACCAGTCCTACGGATCTGATGATCCCAAAGAAAAGCAAAATTCATCCCAAAGAAATGGGCTGAGTGGTTGATTTATAGCGGCTTCAAAGGAAATGCGAAGAATGTGTGTTACTACTAACTGTTGAGTACCAAAATTAAGTGTAGCATCAAATTCATTCCCCCATTCACCATCATGCTCGCAGTTTCCCAAATTAAACGGTTTTCTCAAGCGTAAGAATTGGTCATTTTCAGGCCTCATCTAGCTAACAGGTGATATTTTTCTTCCTATGATGTTTTTATACTCTTGGGGTACTCATATAGCGAGGTAAACGAAGTGCTAGAGCTACTCCTCAGGATGCCTTCAGACTCAACACTTAGAATGCTATGTAAGTGATTTCCAGGTTTATTTACGATCTAAAAAATGCTCCTGATTTAATTCGTGTGCACAAATCTTTCTTGGACTAGGTCAGGATACTAGTCTTCTCCCAATAGACAGTCTGTCAAAGTTGTCTCCGCTAGGCATTCATTGCTAGCGTGAATTCCGGAGTCCACATTGACAGTTATGAATTACTTGAATTTCGTCTTTGAGCTAAAATGTCATTCCTACTGATAAATCATCATCACCATTACAATTTCGGTCGACGCTCTTTGCGTACAGAGAGTTAGCCTTCATTCCAAGCAGCAGTCAGCACCAAGGGCAAATGGCGAATCACTTTTTTGGAATTTAGATGATCACACCTTTGAAGGAGGAAAAAATAGGTAGTTGTAACACTTTTCGAGCTAAAGTAGTTAAGTGTGTCAACTTCTCAGGCCTAATCAGCCTTCCCGGTGTTGACCGTCATGCCGAGCTGCTGATAATATTTCAACTGATCTGCGTTTTGATGACAAAACCACCTCAAGACTACTCATAAGTCATTTTATCTCCCCAGAGGTGCGCACTTCCGATCCTGCATTCGCAGAAGTGCTGATCCTGTCATCCAAAGCGAATAAGGACATCTTTCGTTACCAGAGACCTTTCAAAATACCGTAATTTGCAAGATCTCAACCCATTCTGATCGCCTAATAATAAGTAGTTCCAAGGACAGAAGGCTAAAGTCAAAAAAATTTCACGAAATATGAATTACCACAGTCGATTGACATGGATGGATGGATGGATGGATACGGGATGGATGGATAAGCAATGGATGAATAGAAAGATGGGTACGAGATGAATGAATGAATGGATGTGGAATGGACGAATACATCTTAATTCGTCCAGAGGCTAGCTGTCTTAAGATACGAAATGGTATTTTCTGTTCCAACGTTTAGCTTATCAAAACGTCCTTGATTATTCTTAGATCAACAACTTCTTACCATACCTTGGTTACACTTTCTTTGTGCGTAAATGCCTACAAAAGTAACTGTTAGTCAGGAAATTTCCCCTTGGTAAATGCCTAGCAATTGTGCTGAGGCCCATCCGCTTGATACAATGCGATACGACGCAAAAAAAATTGTGGGTGTGCAGGAAAAGATCTACACTTTAAAACAACAAAAACCACTCGGTCGGATCGGTGGAAGACCGCATACTTCAAAAGACTTCCTCTTGAGGCAGCTTGCGCTTTAGTTAGGATGGAAGGGAACACTGTTTGGTCCCATTATTTCCTTCCCATACCAACATCACCTTTTTATTATTACTTGTGGACAATCATATATGAAAGGGGAACAGGTGGGTGAAAAGTGGAACTGCTGTAGAAATGGAGAATTGTCTCAGAGCCAGTTTTGTCTTACCGAGACAAAGCTTTTGATGGAAGTAGGCTTCATGGTGTGCTCGTGCCTTTTAAGGAAAGGGTGGTGGGTTGCAACACTGACTATCTTGACAAGATAGGCAGTAGTACTTATTACCATTGATGCCATCTTTAAATTAAAGGTAAGGATTTGACGGTTCTTGCAATATTCATGTGGTTAGAATCATAATTTTTGTTACTTGTCGCAGAGAAGCGCCTCAAGTCTGGGCTAGAAACACTCTTTCAATCTAAGGCCTTCAAGAATGTGGCTCTTTGATTGTTTTTTAAACTCTTCGTTATGGTTTTATGGACACTGGAAGCCTTGCCGTTGCACTTTGTCTAAGTGGCCTGGCCTCAGAGCCATGTCGCTAGCTCCTCTTCGCTCAGCCCTTCTGCACGTCAGCAATACATGTCCTGTCCTAGTATTGTCTCCACATTGGTGACAGAGGCAAGCAAACTCGGCCCCCAAGGATAACTACACTGATTCCCATTCCTAAAAGCTAAACATTAACGTAACAGAGGGAGAGCATTCGCTACGGATGAAGAAACGCGTGACGGCCCCTATCCCGCCTTCTGTGGGAATGCTATCATTAACTGAAACAGCACTAGCCATGAACCATCTGGGGAAGTTCCTAGCGGAGCTGTCCACGGTACCTGTATGAAGATGTCAATGATGTAAGGACGTAATACCTCCTCCACCTTTCGGCTAGCTAGGTAGAACCAAGAGAGCGAGACCTAGGCAGAGCTGAAGTGAAAACGAATTGGCCTGGAGGAATGGATGCAAAACCCTACCCCTCGAGACTATGATAAACCCCATCCTTTACTAAGTCCCAGCTTTTGGACCGCTGTTCTTACCACTGGCGTTGGACATAAAAGATGGCCTACACATTCTCCTTCCCGCAATACAATTCCCAAACAGGACTAAAACTCCCGATCCGGTAGGATGGTCCAGAGGGACCAGTGGCATTGCAGTCACATATCTCCTCAGTTGCAAGAAAATTCGATGACTTGTTTTACAGAAGTTTTTCTTACGGTGCCGGCTACGTCTTGATGACCGTCGTGGGAGGTTAACCAAGGGAAGGGCCCATGTCGACGTTCCAGAGGGTAGAGAGGGCTTTGTAATGCCTTGATTAATTATTGAACTCCTTGTTTCGATTGCACGGACACTAAAGGCGCCGTCTTTTTTACCTCCGCCCAGCGGCAGGCCTCCGGGCCATGCCGGTAGCCCTGCGACCCCTCGGAAGTTCGGTAATAGGCTTTCCGTCCTAATATTATAACTTCCTCATCTTCAGAAAAGACTGGGGACCTTACAGAAACGGGTGAAACATAAGCGACAAAAAAATAAATCTCCCAGCCTGGTATTTTCTCTTCATCACTGAATTATAATCCAACACTCTTTATTTAACTGGTGATTTATGAGCTTTCTCCATCTTCTCCGTCATGCGATTTGTTTTATGCGGTCTAGGGAATTAAAAAGAACATTCGTCAGGCATCTTCTGCAGACTACCTTTATATGTGCTTCAAAAAGGCATCTGCAACATCAACCAATCGTAGACAATATCTTCATTGGTTTGTTTAAATCCGCTTTTGGTTACGCGACCACCTAAGTCTCCGCAGATCGTACTTTCTTTGGACCACAGCAAAAGCCTCTCAGCCCTTCTTTACATCAGTAATACATAGTTCACCACACCACTACGACTTCTTCTGATTTCAACGAAGTCTCGAATTTCTGTGGAGGATTCACACAACAATGCCTTGAAAGCGCCTGGGTGTAAAATCTAAAACGGGATTTTTCTATGAATACAGAAGAGGTTAGACGAGCTCCTAACAGAAGCGAAGGCGGTCGAATACCACGCTGTTTCGGTGGTTACTGATACCGCGGATGCTAAAGAGACCGCCAAGCAGGACGTAAAATTTAACAGTGGAATTTTTAATGCGGCGCCAAAGAGGTAGTTGTTGGACTTTCAGACTCTCCAATGGTTTAGATGATTGGATTATTTAATCCAAACCGTCGGACTTAACGCCATTTAAATATCCACGACCTTTAAGATTGTAAATTTGAAATGCGCACAATGAGGACCTGAACGATAACGTCAAGAACAACAAAAAAACAATAATGACATTGTCACTTCGTCAGATTTCCATATTACGTTCACCTTTCACCTTTAGCTACTTGGAGCATTCGCATGCGTGCTAAATCGAGTTTTCCGCCACCGTTACTTCGAATTTAGAAAAATTAACCTTCATCGCATTTTCACCGTTTTTTTTCCCAACTTGTCGGCTGCATTTAACGTCTTTAATTCACTAGCCTATTCGCTCATAGAAGCTTAAAAAAATTAGTCGCTTCTGTTAACTTTCATAGCTTTGATTAGAGAATCTCACGTCCGCAACTTTCGCAGGCCTTGATGCAATGTTTTGGGGCCGTCACTAAATTTGCCGATTGACTACGCTTCGACTGGGATGCACCAACTGGGGATACTCCCTTAAAAGTCGTTCCAACTGAAGGTCCTTCAATGAGTCGGCATGCAACGAGTTTCTAGATTACCTCCTCCTCATCCTTTGATGCACTTGTTGAAATATTTTTGGTTCGCTGGAAGAGCCGAATGAAGCCAAATCAACCTATTCATTGTATAGTTGTCACAGGTAATAACATGATCCACGTGCAAATATTCACAGGCGGCTTCACTTACCTCTCCCTAGCGGTCAATGACCATGAGTTGACGACGAATTGCCACAGGATTGTTAGAATCCTCTCCTTCTCCATAGAAGCGCTTTTAATGGTGATATCACCTCCTACAACTGACAAATTGGTTGAAGCTCCACACTGTGGACATACACAAACTCTGGCGACGGCAGTAGTTTATGGAGAAGTCGTGCTCATTCCCTCAGGGTGAAAGCGGTTAAACCCCTGCTTATAGCACCGCAAGGTATCCATAACGTTTAGCGCTGTTTAAATTATGCCTCCTTTAGATGGTGGACATACCCATCCTAGGCAAAAACCAGAGATTCAAACAGCGCAGCAGCTATTCGTTTTACCTCGTAGAGATTCGACTTCTAGCTTTAATTATTTTTTCCGGTTCTTAGAATTGAACACCATTATGTAAAATACCACAAAGTTCAGATTGTTGTAACGCCGGCTCTAACCACAGTCAAATTAAACAATTTCCACAAAGTCTAGACCTATACTGGTAGTAAATTTATTGTGTTATTTTACGTTAACGAGGCGGCACCAAAATTTCCTAAAAGCCAATCGTCAGTTTATAGGAAACTAACCCCTCAGTGACCTCTTATAAGGTTCCTTTTTAAACGCGTACACTTGGTCGCTTACAAAATGACAAGATAAGTACACTAGAGACTATAACTCGGATGTTTGGGAGAACAGCAAGGGACAACTCCTTAAGGGTAACTAAGTAAACAGGGTCAGTAGACTCCCATTCGGGATTAAAACCTTAGAAGAGTAAGTGCCCAACATCATTTCGCATTTTTTTCATGCTACCCTGACCCCAGCTAGCAGTGGCATTGAAATGTTGCGTGGAAGCCTCAAAGTCACAGGATTTGCCATTCTACTAATTAACTGGCATCCCCGTTCTCGCCCTCTGATTAACTGCCTTACGAGCCAATCAGAATTAGACTTTGTGCTTGCAATTATTCTGATTGGCTCCTACCTCAAGCCAAGTAGCAACGAGGGCTAATCGGCTTCACATGCTTTTAACTGTGTCTGCGTGAGTGTGTGCACCATCCCTCGGATTCTGGGCTTCAGACTTAGCTGAGGTGAGTTCTTACTTGATATTTGTTCTTTTATGGCTTTAAGTCAGACTTGGTTGGATGATAACACACGGTTAAGCCTCTTGACCTTTTACATAGGGACTGGTCCTGGCGAAAGGGGGCCTCAGAAGACTAAAATCTCCTCTCAAAAACCAGTTGATTAACATTTTTCGCCAATTCCTAACAAGGCAGCCTTGTTGTTCTGTCGACCTGGCTAACACTGAAGTTGTTTAACCCCTACAACAACGTCACCCATGTGAGGATAACGGTGATTACATCTAAAATCACGTGACAGCAATCGGATGTCGCCAGGACTTTTCACAAATTACCAACTTGGCTGCGATTTGCCTGCTCGTGACGTAGACAGGCAAACAGCGTCGGTCGGTCGGTTGGTCGGTCGGTTCGGTCGCTGACACGAGCGCAATTGCGCCGCTAAATGGACTTGTCATTGTCGTGGACTTTTTTCATCAGCCTCAGAGTACTTCAATACGTTCCAAGCTTAGATTTCATGGTGTCCATTTTGTCCTACCTTGTATGTAATTTCTAGATGTCGGTGCGGATGTACTGGTGCGAAGTACCCTTGGCGGCTTCCTTTGATGTATTCACATCTTGCCTCTGCTTATTGCCCATTTACGAAATGTAACCTTTGCCATCCCAGATTACCTTTCATTTGTTATTCAATTACATCTGCGGTAATTCAACAACTTGCCTAAATTATGGTGCAAGTAAAGCGTCGAATTTACGTATTTTTCTCATGGCATCATCCGGTGTTATCATGCCTTTGTTTTGTCGGTTTTGACACTGCAGTCAGAAATTCTCCACTGCTTCTCGAATTTGCCTTTTTTGAGTAGCCATAGTGCTTCCTCTCGTCAACACCAAGTTTACGGAGAATGGGTGGTCTCTCCCCTCATCTCGGAGTGCGCTTTTAAGGGCCTTGTTTGAATTTTCACCACTTTGCTTTGCCAAAAAGAGGTAAACGGGGCATGAATTTTGTAAAGCCTCACTTCTTTTTTCCTATTTTAAGTGACTTCGAGTGGCTTTGGAACTTTGGCTGATCTTACAGCACATTTTAAATTACCCACCAAGTTTGGGAGGGCCAGAATCCTCACCTCTAAAAAACCCACGAATGAGGGCTTAAGGCATAAAAAAGCAATAATCATGTAAGCAATCCACTGGAAGCCTGACCTTTTCGGATAGCAGTTACGGTTTTACATCTATCCCATGGTTAGGTAAAACCCCTACCCTTGCCCATGAAAGGAAAGGACGGAGTGTTGTGTCAATGACTCTCCGGCTAAAATGCGCCAATCAGAGCGCAGGAGATGTGGGACTCTGTTGTTTCGACGCTTCAAATGCACTTTTTCAGGGCATTCTTTTGGAAGTAGCACTGTTAATATCGCCTCTTCACCTCAGGGCAAACATAACGACTTTCTAGACGGCTAGCTTCTAGAGTTATTTTTAGTCCAGGCGTTGGTCTCCAGCTTCAATGGTAATGTTGACTCGGGAATGCGGAGTGGCTGTACTGGGAGGCTAACAAAATGCACTTACTGGCACATTCTCATTCTCGTTATGGTCCACGCTTTGCCTTTCTCACGCATTTTGGCCGAATTCTTTCACGCACACACACACACACACACACACGTTACAACACCTTCACTTGACAGACCTGACCTTTAGCCAGGGATTTACCAATAAAAAGAAAGGTGCTGCTACTGCTGTTACTGAATTTATTATCCACATGGCGATTTCTACCTCATCTTCACCGACAAATTTGGCATTTTCATGCATCATTTTATCACCTCCTTTATTGGGGGATAATATTGCGCTGTAAAATTTTCAGACGCCAATCCACTAAGGGGCGCAAGGTTTTCTTGACTTTATGCCTGCATTTTAATCATCAAAATCGGCCATGTCTGTTTGGCTGATTTGCTTTGGAGGCGATGTAGTCTAGACGATATCCTACATTTCCATCGCTTTTCATGCAGAAATCTGTCTGTCATCAGCTCCGATTATGTCATTAGTCGTTGTGTTCGCGGGCCTGTTGTTAGCCATTCTTTGTAGTCATTGTCTTCGCTTCATTAGTGACACCGAAATCAGCGTGTCAGCCCAAAGACGGCGCTATTTCGCCACGTCTCATGCCGTGAGCCTCGACCATCCAGAGTAGTCAATGAAAATGCTGTTAGAGTGAGTTCGCTTACCTCTGTTCACGGAGACATCTCTGAAACCTCTGAAACGGGGAAAATGTTACCGTTCCCGACTAACTACCTCTTCCCTTTGTGTTTTTCTAGTCCACATTCTCATCATATGGGCGTGGGCAATTTTAGAGATCCTCTAAAACGAAAGCGAATTTGATGGCCAGACCAACTATCACATGACTTTACCTCAATCCCAACCCACCTGATGCAGAATTTGTGCAGAGGATTTACAGTACCTCCTTAAAGTTCACTGCCTTCGTGCATGCTTAATGTGTCCTCATGGTATTTGGATTTGGTAATGTTCGGAGGTACTGTGATTTGTTCTTCTCGCCTTTAAATATCGTCTGTCAGAAGTGACAAATAAACAATCCCATTTAAAGCCCCACTCCTGTTTTCCGATTCACTTGAATAGGTCAATACGGATCCGAAGCCTGTTACGCAGAGTTGGTTGCGTATTTGCGGTTGGATGTTCTAGCAACTTTTGCCTTTTTGGACGGATTCACACCCAGCCGTCGTTGATGAACCTGTGTCTGTTGGTAAATCCACGCGAACTGTCTAATTTGAAATCGTGAAGAGGGCGGACATTTGCGTCCACTAGGCATCAGGCTGTGGTCTATTCACACGATACTTTTGTCACCTAATTCGAGTTCAAACTTCTCTCGCTTCGTGTACTATTTCCAACACATATTCTTCTTGCCAAAACATGAAAGGTTTCGGCTCTTCTATTCGTCTTCAGTCGTGGGAAACTAAGTGCTCTCTCAAGAGTCTTTGTAAGGCATCTCTCCAAGAGACCGGCGTAAAGAAAGAAAAGTGTGAATACTCACTAAAGTTTGCAGGGTTCACTTTGTCAAGACTTGTGTTATATGGCCAATGCTCTTCACCCTCGCACATTCAACGTCCCGCCTTCCTCCCTTCTTTCCTTCACCCGACATGAGTTGAGGATACTTAAAACATCCGCACGCACAGGCGTAAACCGTCCGGGTAGTCTTAAACGGGGTATCGAAACGTGAGAACATCTGTCCCGCTTCGGTGACTAAGTCACTTATCCATTAGCTGGGTGTCCATGGTTCCGTCTCGCTCGTGATTGGTTGGATGTGTGGCCCAGCCAATCAGAACCGTCCTTCGTACAAGTATCCACTTCTCCAAGTTGCGGCTGTTAGTTTGTGTGTATGTATCAGAAATTTACTTATAAATGTCACTTTGTAAATGAGTACTCTGCGGAGGTCTTCTTTATCCGAAAATTTACTTCCACCAGCAAAGAGGTCTGCCTCTGAATGGCATAAGTGGAACCTTGATACTACTTTGAAAAGATAGTTGTAAAAGTTAAGAGAAGGTAAAAATTGGAAGTCATTTGTTTCACATCTTATCCTTCCCGTTAACACAAAGTGTCTAACGAATGTCTAACGATTTCCGCCTCTTTTGAAAGCATAGAGTATAAAAGTGATTTGTGCAGTTTTCTTACTGAAGGAGGAGAAGAGTTAGTGGATGTGACCGTTAAGTGTTGGCAATTCGAAGGGGACGATTGGACTTTCAATTTACGTCCCACAGAATACTCAAAGTTACAGTCACTTCAGTTGGGGAGACGACAGACCGTCAGCAAAACAGGTTCATACATGAAGCGAATTTCACGCCATCAGCCAGGGCAAGGTTAAGGACGTGTATGCAGGTAAGGTCTCCTTTTGCCATTCGGCGTCTGTGCCACGACCCAGCTTTTGGTTACTGGCAGTGTAGTTTCAAGGGCACGATTACCTCCCTAAAGGTCAGGCGATTTTGCCTCCTCTTGGTCGTCTGCAGCATTTGTTTTATTGCTTCACTTCATTAATCAAAATGAAGTGGTGAAAAGTGTGTGAAGAATTGCCGCGAGAAATTGCGCTAAAAGTCGTGTAGGCGAAAAGGCTCCCGAGTGCCTCAAAAATTTTAACAAAGGGTTAAATCAAGAGGCAACGACAGGGGCAGTTTGACCTTTGTTTCACACGTGAACCTCTATTTCACGTTTACTTTACAGAAAAACTTCGAATGTTGTCAGGTCTCTGTTCAAGGGTACCGCTGACAACGTCAGAAAGCGAATCGAACTACAATTCTTCTTCCTCCTCCTCCACATCATCCACCATCCTGCAACTCTCAGTTGCAGATTCCGTGCCACTGGTGCTGCCACAACCCGAGAAACCGCCCCCACAAACTCACCATGGCGGGGTCGAGAATTTAAGTCTGCTCGCCCACCTACGGCGTCTCGTCTTGGGCTCGTCCACCTTTCAATTTCGACGCCTTCAAGACGCGGATTTGGAGGAGGACGCACACACTGTTGTGACTTACATATCGTTGGGTGCTTCCACACCGCTTCAGCAACGTCACGCTGACTCCACTCCCACTGGTGGTAATGCGGATGGTAGTCAAGCCGTGCCACTACGTCAAAAATCGCTGAAAAAGCGACACGTCACCTGGAAAGATCTTGAAGCAGAAGTCTCAATCGAGAAGGTACGAAGTGGGCAAATATCTGATCCATTAGCCGTGGATTGTTTTCACCAAATTTATGTCGGCTTTTTTCATCAGACCAAGGCACAATTCATTGGTGTTGGGTAATTTGTTGAAGCACAACTTTTTAATTTGCGTTTCTAGGTAACCTGAATATTTTAAACTTCGCCCAAGGTTATGCATGAGTGGAGAGCATTTTCGGGTAGATAACTCTAGGCAATAAAGTGGAAATGGTAAAGTTCCCTTTTTTTGGCGTTTTATCTGGCGACATTAAAGAATCACGACGTAGATAAATCGACTTCACGGTCAGGAATGCGGTAGATCGTAAATAAGTATAAATGCGAAGGAATAGTATTTCTCATGTAATGGTTGGTTGTGTGTCAGTTAGACAATTAGGTAGCGCCCCGAGACTTACCTGAAAAAGGAAAAAATATAACATGTATTATCGAGACACAGAAGATCTGGAGGGCTGCTGGCATGATCCAGAGGCCAGACCGCCCAATGCAGGTGCAATGGTGGAACTTAAACGATAAGTTAAACAAAAGATTAAAGTGTCGTCCTCGGTGCTACGTTTAGTTAACCTCATGCGTCGGCCGTCAGAACTTAGTCGGTGCTGTAAGGCGAAGCACCTACGCACCAACCGCGTCGGTATTCGAACTCGGGTGCAAACGAGGAGACATTCGACCTCAACTCCACTGATCCCTCTTGGCACCTTCACTGGGTCAGGAGATTCATCCTGTTTGACAACTGTATTGAGGGCGAGCGAGATGTGCAGGCTATCGTGTATGGCCATTGTCAGTCGTCAGAACACCGGCCTAAAAGTTGAGTTGTTTAATGAGAAATAGAGTTTGAAATAATTTCGTGAGGATGAGGTTTTGCATGTGTTAGTTCTTTCCACTTTGTTCTCACTTCAGTTTTGTCCAGGCATTTGTGTGAGTTCTATCCAGCTAGTAGGGAGGTGGAAGTGGTACTGCGGGTTCACCTCATTGACATCTTCATACAGATGCCGAAGGCAGTGCCGTAGCAAACTCCTTTAGATGGTTCACGGCTATTGCTGCTTCAGTTATTGATAACACTTCTGTAGAACACGGGACTGAGGTGGTTGTCGAAGAAAGACGTCATTTTCGATCCGTCTGGTACAGGTCGCCACGGATTCGCCCCTGCATAGCCCACGACCTTCTACTGTTACGTTAAGGTTTGGCATTCGGGAATGTAAATCGGGTTGGTTATCCTTTATGATCTGATGCACTTCCTGTTGAATTATTTGAACAACTAACCGGGGTGTAGCTCAATACCTTTTAAATTGACCTCGTAATCTGATGAATATCAGTATATCTGCGACATTTATCAAGGATAGGATCGTCCTTGTTTACGCTTAAGAACCTATTGCACGGAAGTATAACTAGCATTTCCACAAATTCTAAGGGGAATAAAGTGATTTCTTTATTTTTCCATATTTTGAATCCTGCTCAACATCAGGGGGTGCCCAACCGTCACTCACTCTATCTTCCCTCCCTGGAGGAGATGAAAGTTGAGGAGAAGAAAGTCCGACGACGTCACAGCTATACAGGAGAAAATGGGGAGGAGAACAGTATCACTTTTACATCACCAGTAGTGGTACCACTGCCACCGCCACCGCCACCGCCGCCGCCGCCGCCGCCGCCGCCACCAGGATACAATGAGGGTGTTGACTTGGATGAGAAAAAGGCCCGCTACAAATTACAGTTGCGCCACTTTAAGCGTCGTCGTCGGTACAGTGATTGGTTCTTCACCCTCTACGAATTTGACAAACCCACAAATCCCGAGGTGAGTACCACTTTTCTCCCCACAATAGGTTGCTAAATCTTCTTCCACCATAAAATGAGTTTGAAAGGTATCCTCCATCGGGCGAGAGCAACAAATGGCAATAAGTTACTTCTTTCGCGCACGCAATTGTTACCTGTGAATGTCTTGCTTAGGGTCGGGCATTTAAGAATCTGATCCGCCGACTTGATATGATACACCTCAAAGGTGTGCAGGAAAATTTCTCATTTAAAAGTGGCCTCCACTAGCCAATCAGCGCGAAGGAATCCCCAGTCCACATGGCGATGCAAGACCCCATACCGCATGATGCAAAACTTACTCATGGAGGAAATCGCTCTTTAGGATAAAAGAGAAATGCTACCCTATCCTCAGTATTCTCCTGATTACCGTTCTCTAAGAAATCATCTTCTGGGATTCGCTAACCACACGACCGCATGCGAATCGGACGGTTAGGGACAGAAACAAGGGTGGCTGTTGGCAAGGTGGTAGAACCATAACTTCTTGTAAAAGTGGAGCTCGTAGCAAACTTGTTAGATTATCCCATTGGAACGTTGTGATAGGGTGTAGTGACGGTTTTTTTAAACAAGTAAAGTACATGACAGAAGCTTTTTGTGTTTGCCCACTTCAATACTTGCATCGGACTCCAACCATATTTGTTTTAATAAGCAACAGCTGTTTTGGGTATCGTTTGTGTAGACTTTTCCTTCGAAAAGAAATTAATTAGACGCCAAAATATGTCGTTCTTATCCCTATAATAAGTGAAAATCCATTAAGAAATGGGAAATAAACAACCAGGCGTACAAAACAGTTGGAAGGTCACTGGATTGGCCTGAAAGTTAAGCCACAGAGTGAAAGTACGAGCCGCGGAGACTAAAGTGCTCGCTTGGCAGACAAAATATCAAATCACTACACAACCAGAGATGCGCCCAAGAACACTTTAATGCTGTCAACCATTTCTGTACTCGGTCAGTCCGGTCTCCTGTTAAGCAGTGACCGCTGTAAGAAAATGAGACAAAGAGCTATGATTAGGCCCTACCACTGCTGAAGAAGAAATCCAGTGCTGACATTTTGTGATGTATCTAATCGCCCTTTGCAGTTATAAAACCTAAAGGAAGTACCTGACTATATGGCTTCCCACATTTATTAGTGACATGATTCGCTCACTGTTGCACGGCGTCCCGAGTCTTTCCTGAGGTCCTGATAAGACGCATCAATGCAGGAGAAGGTTCGGTATCACCGTGCAGAAGGGCTGGAGGGCCACAAACGCTTTCCCTGTGCCATTCCACCCAGCAGAAGTAAAGCCTGATGAAGTCGAATAGCCCATATAGTTAAGCAGCCAGCTAAATAGGTATGAAACAACCGCTGCGTACCAAGACGGAATTTTCGGAAGTGTGTATAGGTCGTAATTGTGTCTGACCATATATTCTTTAACGCAAGTATTTCATTTTTGTCTATATTGTCCAATAAAGTGCGAGAAATTCCCTCAGTGTTAATGGGACAACGGGCAAAAAGATCACGCGTTTTGTCCAAATGCTAATTGTGCAACTGCCACCTCAGCAGTGCGGAGCCTCCTTTATCGTGCGACACCGCTCACAAAGTTATGAGTTGGGATTTGCGCAGAAGGTGTTTTCAAATCATTTTGGCAAATAAATTTCACTGGGAATTGGTGGTAGGACGCAGCTTCGCTCACTGGTTACTTCCGTTGGTAACTTTTCCATCGTGAAAGTCTGTTTTTATTGCTCGGAACATTATTGTTCATTTACACTTTGTGAGACCTAGTCAATTTGAGCATAATTTTAAGCCTAAGGGAAGGCCATCTAGAAATGACTATTTTACTTCCAAATTAATTGAGTTCTATTTAAAATTCAGTCTTGTTTAAGTCAGTTAAATTGCGTTTGTGTAAATACACACGCTAATTGTGGAGATTTGGAATTTATGTAGTTGATCAAAAAAGTTTCGTGCTAGTTCTGAAGGTGTGCCCAAATTTTATCTACATGGCTGCGGTGATTTGATGTCTCTTTCGTAGTACACTTAAACACGCTGAATCTTCTGACCTTACAGATCGTACTTGGGTCATGGCGGCATGGTCTTTCAATTGTGTCGGTGGCTTTTCAACTACTTCTGTAGTGATAAAATCATCTTTATGTACGACTTAAGGGAGGTTTTGGGACCCCACACTTTGTTTTAGTATCTACTCTTGCTTATAATGAAATCCCCAAGTTGCTTCAAAATGAACAAAAGTGTATATTGTACACGATAACATGAATTGTTTGTTCACATAACGATACAATAGAGGAGCTATTTATCATCACAAGTCAGTCAGTCCGTCAGTCAGCAATCAAAAGTGTATGAAGTGTTTTTAGAACATGTGCAGAAGAGGTGAAGAATGGTTTGATGCTTTTCAGCCACTGCACTCCACTACTGTACAGGGCGTCAATTTGCCGCCTAGTATCTTCCACCAACTGCTTCATCACTCATATTAATCATAACTTAAGATTGTTCTTGGCGCTTTCATCCCCATTTATTCGAATCACTGGCGATGTGTGAATCTTCAGGATCGAGAACGGTGGGTCTGCCTGAACAGTAGGGTGATTCATCATCAGGACGTAACTATTTAAACCACCTGTGGGTAGCCGGCTGGACTGCACCATTTGCAAATGCTACACAATAAATATTATGAGAAGCATCTACAGCTTTAAAATCGACTTAAACTTGTTTTATGAGACTTATACCAAGGAGCTCACGAATTTCTTTTGCCGCCTGGTGAGCCTCTACTCGACAATAGGATTAGCTTATTTTAAAGGTGAATGCACCATAGCTAAGAACTTGATGCACTCAAAATGCTGACATACTACGAGGTGGTGTCAAATGTTTATATCGTTAGTTCTTTAATTTTGTGTTTTAGGAGTCCCTAGCTCTGGACAGTCATCTCTTCGAGACCATACTGTCCCGTCTACATGGCATCTACGCCTTATCACTAAACAGTGTATTTGACCCCAACAGCAACCAGAAACCTGCCCGCCTCTGCTTCGAACGCCTTCCTAAACTTCCCACTGTCAGACGTCACCAACAGCGGCAACACCGACGACGACGGTGTGACAGTCGCTTTGCGAACAACTCCTCCTCCAGTTGCGTCTCCTGTATCTCCTTCGGCATGTTCGACAGTACCTCGCCGCATAACCCAGGCCAGCTTTTCTGCCCCGAGCGCGAAGTGGGGTGTGGCGGACCAGGTCGCTCCTTCTATTGTCAAGGTTGTGGACGCAACATGACGGGCGGTTCTAGTCTAGTCAGTGTGGCAGGAAGTGCGGACTCTAGTCAGCGACCCGAGATCTGCTACTCCATGACTCGATCAGTCGAGTTCTACCGATTCACGAGGACAATTCAATGGCAAAAGCCTCATCAAAAGTGCGTTTTGGCTGTCAGAATGCAATACAGTACGGTTTAAGTATCAATCACATTCATGGTTAGCAACTGATCTCGGCACTAAATTCATGGGAAGGCTCCACCCCACGCAACTTAAAAGTTGAAACAAAATCTTCCATTAAATTGGTCGGGAGCGATTACATGGCCTCTAAGACTGAAAGGAGTGTCGAAGGTTCCCTTCACAATTATAGGTCTATGACCAGCGATCGCAGTAAATAGGGAGGGTAGCAAGAAATCGCTTCTACCAGCTGTCGGACTAATCATTGAGCCCAAACTAAGCTCTACATCATGATTGTCGACTTTAAAAAGTGTGTTTTCTTTACAAAAGCCAGCCATAAATCATTTTAAACTTATGCACTAAAGTCATTTGGATTTGTTTACCCTTCCGGAATTCCATTTTTAAGGCTACAAAGACCTTCTTGACTTAAAAGGCACATTTTGTATGAATTATGGTGCTACTCTGCTATGAGCGGTGGCCGGACATCTGGCAATCTGTGTATGACCACTTAATTGTAACAAAGGTCAGTTATTTTAGTGTCCTTCTGTTCTATCATCGCAGTTATGCAAAAAATTCATCGCTATGATATTTCACTCGGCTACCTATATGAAGGCCCTTTTCACCTCTTGGCGCCGTTATTACCATGCTAAAATGCGGTAGGCCAACGGGCCTTTGGATCTACTGGTGTGTATGTTTTAGCGCTATTTTATGTCCCAGTGGGATGAAACACACGCAATGACGCTGTACTTGGAGCTGAATTTTGCGCTGTTTTAAGCTAACTCTCGCGCTCGTGTCAGGGTGGTAGAGAACACTCACTAATCCTCTTTCAAATTAGACCAGGTAGAAACTATTCTTTCAAAAATCGCATTTACCTGCTCCCTGCTATGCAAAGTGCTTATAAAGTGTAATGTTATGCTAATTTAACAAGTTTTATTCCCAATATTTTTTCATTTAATCTGGGCCGTGGCTATACTACTCTGGAATATTAAGTAGCATTTCAGCAATTAGATGAAGTCAGGGGGTATTAGATGGATGTAAATAAAGTAGGTTTGCCTGCCTACTCATTTTGTAGTCAACCGCCAGAATGCAGACTTCGTCACCGCGCTTCACTTGGTCAGCATCATTCAACGCCTCAGTCGACGCGGCAGTGGGTGTGTCGGGCGCCTAAACGCTCCCGTCGTCGTTCCAATGCTCGCCGACATCCCCGGGAGGCTGTCTCAGTGCCGCCATCGCAGCCCACGGCACAGCCAGCACCGACACAATCACAACAGCCGCGACGGAGTTCGGCAAAGGAGAAACACAAAAAGGTGCGACGGGTAATGCACAAAAGGATGAGTCAGCAGCGCGTTGCTGATTGGCTCGTTGCTACGCATGGAGGTCAAGTTGACGACTGTACCGCTCCGCTCATTGTCTTCTAACCCTAACCTCTCTCTCCCCCTTCATCTGAACTGGAAGTGAAACAAAAACTAGATTGTTATGCCTTTCGTTTGCGAATAAATAAAGATATTTTGGTCTCTTGCATTGTCCACTGGAAAGCTGCAAACGAAGCGGGTTGGAACTTCATCATCAATGTTTGGATTCCACAAATCATAGTCATTTTTTTGGCCCGATTTAATCACTCTAAACTGGTTATTGGCTTTCTCTTAAAACAGGCGCTATTGTAGCCTCTTCCTCCCCACAAAAATGATTTCATTTGATTTTAAGGATTGCAGTACACGATAGCAGCACACTTTTTTTTCTTTTTAAATCTTAACAAAAAGCGGTGACGTCGCCTCAGTTTGCTTTATTCGAGTTCACATTGTTAATTAACGCTCCTTCATTGATGCTTCCCCTCTCAAGGCAGAATGCAAACCCTTCATTACCCATTTTAGGTTTGTATAGGAGTTAGTGAATTTGCTACTTAAATAAATTAAGTAACGCCTCTTCTAACTGCGTCTGCTTTAAAGGTTAGAGCGTTCACCCCAGTCACACGAAGCCCCTGATTAGCTAAAAGGCCAATTCTCTGTCAGAAAGTGACTATACGACGTTATACACGGCCATATAACGGTAGTTCAATGTATTAATGATATTTTTCCATGTTTTATGCCATTTTATTTTAAAAATTTCCGGTCTAAATAAATTAATCTACGAGGATAAAGTGGAAATAGGAACCAATCAGAGAATGCGGCCACCATGATTTCCCATTATTGTACCTTAATGAGAAAATATCTTTCGCCTTGACCTCTCCCTTTAGAGTTTGTAGGATTTGGTTTCAATGTCTCCAGTTTCAAATAGCAGCAGAGCAAATTGGACGAGAAATCCTCGATTAATATGCCCCACTTATTGTTGCCAGCTTTTAACAGAAAGTGCTTTTGTTGGACTATTTTATCTTGAACGATGCACAATTAAGATTGTTGTGCCTAATTTATCCATTAGTAGCATAAATATTTTACTAGACAAATTCTTAACAAGTTAATAGTGCAGAGGGTGGGGTTAGGAGAGGGGACGAAGGGCGGGCTTGAGAGGAGAGAAAGGGTTAATGCAAAGCAGCTTTTAGTGTAGTCGCCTCAAAAAACGGCCCACTATTTTACTAATCACCAGCAACGTGAGTCCCCAAGGAATTGGTTGGATGGGTGGTAGATATCAGCCACGAAATTCTGGGATTTGGAGAATCCCCGAATCCATAACCCCTCCTATCCTGGAAAGCAAAGAAATGCGCTTTTTCAGCGAAATTTCCTTAGCCATAAAATAGCCCAAACTGCAGTTTAAAGTAGATTCCGAGAGGTTATTCTTGAAACACAGATAACCTGACCAACGGCTACATTTATTTCAGGTGGTCAACAAGTAAACGGTGAGTAAAAACAACCATTTTTAAGTCTTCTAAAATGCATAACTTTTTCCCCTTCCTACTCTAGCAGGAAGTGATAAAGAAAGACTTTTGTTATGTTTTTTTTTAGGTAATGAGGGACTTACTATTTCGGTTCCCACCGAGGGGCCGCAGTATCGCGTTCACGTCCGCTACCCCTCGGTCCTATCTCGAGGACGCAGCACTATGATAATACCTTTTTTTGTCCAAGACTTGGGCTCATTTTTTGCACCCTGAGACTTCTCTGGAGGCGAAAGAAGCCAGAATATGTATTGTTGACCTATAGAAGAGCTTGGAGGCTACTGGCATGGTTCAGAGGCCAGGCTGCCAGGCAAGGGCCTCATTTGTCGTTACTAAAACCGAGGGCTAGAGAAGAAAAAAACTATTCAAGTGCTTTACCGATTCTGAATAAAATTACTTCTTTTTTGTTCCAGGATTTTGAAAGGGCAAAATTTATTTGTGAAGTACCTTTATCAGTCCTCAAAAAGTACGGGAAAGCTACCGTAGGTTAAAGGTCCTGACAGTGGGAATTAAACCACCTTCACGTGATAGCTCTGCTTAATTGGAAGGGTTTTGGGGATAAATTCCTCACCTTTTCGCCATTTTTCGGTGTTAAACTGAAGGAGAAGTCGGTTGGCTTGAAATCTGTAGCATGGCCTATACTCAGAAATATTAACTCACTTTTTGAAGTAGCTAGGGTATACAATCTTACTAGCGCCACACAGCTCTGAATATTTCATATGCTCTGGGAAAACATGGAATCCCTATCGCTTCAAAAGCCGCAAGATACAACGTCGTAGGCGGTCATTCATTTGCCAGTTGACATTCGAGTGACACCGCGGCCGTACTAATGGCTAGAATTCAAGCTGAGTTTGCTAACTTATTGCGTACAAAAGTAGCTCTTGATTGACGCAATACTTAGAGCTCGTCGGGATCACGTTACCGGATCACGTTACAGGATCGCGTCACTGACATTCGTATTTAGAAGCGCAGTCTTGCGGATCAGTGGATTCAGGGGTTGGTTTTGCAGCGTCTAAAGTGGAAAAAAAGAATAGAAAGTCTATTTAATAGACAAATGTTCTTCAAAAGATGTTTTTTTAGCCTCTTGGTTATATTTAAGTTTCAAAGGCGCTTTAATGAAACTGCAAGTTTACAGTTGATTGGTTGGAATATTCTCCACCACTGATTGGCCGTACAAATGTTCTTTCCTTCTCCTTTTGGTAACTATTTTTGGTATCCACTCATAAAACTGCCTCCTTAGATAGACAAGATTTTGGTATATATTGCTATTGTTTTTCATGAAGATAATGCAGACCTACTCATTAAATGAATTAATCGTGGCTCCCATAGTGTTAATGCCCACCACCGTCTTCCCCTATTAGCGCTAGGGTGGAGTTTTACAAGGAATGGCCTCCCATTATTTACGAACGAGTACTTTTGTGGAACAAAATAGGTGACTATTTTGTGATTGGCAACTATTTTTGGAGGACAGACTCAAACAAAACAATCTTAGTTGCCAATATGAAAAGAGGGGTACAATTCAACTTGCAGCGAGTTGGAAGTATAGCCGAAGTATCGAAGGGCCAAGGGGCTACTAGCATGGAGCGAAATCCACGCCACCCAGTAAAAGTAAAAAAAGGTGCAGTCTTGAGTGCCAACGAAATCAAAACAAGAATTTAAACAATCAACACATTACACAGACCCTCCTCGGTCAACCTTCCGTGTCGGCGATCAAAGCTTAGTCGGTGCTGTAAGGCGAAGCACCTACGCACCAACCGCGTCGGTATTCGAACTCGGGTGCAAACGAGGAGACATTCGACCTCAACTCCACTGATCCCTCTTGGCACCTTCACTGGGTCAGGAGATTCATCCTGTTTGACAACTGTATTGAGGGCGAGCGAGATGTGCAGGCTGTCGCGTATGTCCATTGTCAGTCATCAAAACACTGGCCTAAAAGCTGAGTTATTTAATGAGAAATAGAGTTTGAAATAATTTCGTGAGGATGAGGTTTTGCATGTGTCAGTCCTTTTCACTATGTCCAGACATATCTGTGTGGGTTCTATCCAGCTAGTGGGGAGGTGGAAGAAGTGCCACGAGTTCGCCTCATTGACATCCTCATGCGGCTGCGGAAGACAGCTCCTTAACGAACCCTTTCGGATAAGTTAACGGTTAGTGCAGCTTCAGTAGTTGATAGCATTTGCGCAGGAGGTGGAATTGGCCCCTTTTAGTAGGGGCCAATCATCAGCATGTGCCCTTCCAACGTCACATTAAGGTTTAGCATTCAGAGATGGGAGTCAGGGTAGTTGCCTTTGAGGATCGCGTTCGCTTTCAGCTGTTATCAACGTAGCACCATGAGTCGTCCTTGAAGTCGACGTAAAGAAGGGCTGGAGGGCGGCTGGCATGTCCCAGAGGCTATGGCGCCCAGTGGAATTACAAAGACGGAGTCTTAAGTACCCGCGTAATCAAATCACAGAGTTAAGAAAACAATTGAAGTATAACAAACATTTTTTTGTACCATCAACATCACGCCTTCTTGTCTGGGTTTTACAGCGCCCTCTTTTTATCCATATCTTCAAGTTTTTCCCATAAATGTGACTGAGACATTTGTTAGTATAAAAAGTTTAGTGAAGCCACCGCTGTTACAAAGAAGGTGTTCAGTATTCGATCCTTAAAATAAGCAAAGTCGTTTATTCCCCCCAATGCCAACGCAATCATGGTTTGGGGCGTGGAGTCTGAGGGCCGATTAAAATTAGGCCAGGATGCGTAAATATTAAAGCGTGGACAATAAAATTTCACACTAGTCTTTTTTTAGCAATGCAACAACTCATCGGTAAGTTGTTACAATTTTAATCACCCTCCGTTCGCCGTAGAGTTGTGCAAATTTGACACTCACTCTAGGATTTTCAATATTATAGTCCAAATTTTTTTCTTAAGTATACGGGAAAGCATAAAAATTAAGCAGATGGCAGGAAAAAAGCCTTGTATATTGGCTGATAAAGACGATGGCTTTGATGTGTGTGTGTGCTGTATCCACCTCTTACTGATTTCGTCCTTTCTTCGATGATGTGACGCCACAAGCTTCCCGAGCGCAAGCACAAAAGAGACAGAAGATACTGCTTGTACTTTCGTTACATCAGGAGTATAAACAGACATTGTTATGATTGAAAATTTTCCCCTTTTAAACACCCGATATCATCTAGAGTCTTCCCTTCCCGTTAGTTGGGGGCAAATTGAAACAGCGGGGTGGATGGGCGAAAGTGGCGGAGGCGGAGGAGCAGAAGTGAGAGAGGGTGGCATCGGCAAGTAAAATGTTACAAACCAAAGTACAGAGATTATTTGATCAGACAATATGGTCGAAAATAACTATTATGATGCTCCATATGGTGTTAATTCTCACCCGCACAACTCCACCTTTGATACACGCACTCACACACACACGTAAATATATCCACCTATTTATACTAAAATGTCACCGCTACTTTACGACTTGCAAGATACAAACTGTTGTTTACTTCATTTTAAAAATCTCGGATTATTTGTTTGACTAAATCAAAGATTGTTTATGGAAGCGAATTAGACAAGTGAAAAGACTATTTAATAGGTAGGGCTTGCGGCTAGATCAAATGGAAATGTCGGCTAAGCATTTTAGTGATTGGTGATGAAGAAGGAGATGACATTTGGCCTCAAATTCTCCTTTTTTCCATTTCCTTGAATGGTTTACAGTTCTTAAGTCTACTGATAATAATATCAGTAGCGTCTTCCAATTAATCAAAATGTGGTACCGTTTGTGGTGGTAATTGCCTCTCAAGCGTATCCAAAGCTACCAAAAAGCAGCCCATCAAAAATCTGCTATAATCGCTATTAGCTTCACTTCGATATCGTATAAATGTAGGTTTGCAAACGCCCTTACTACTTAAGCATAAACCAGAGATGAGCCAACGTATTACGAGCTAATAAAAGGAAAATTCTAGCCTAGGAGAGGACTATTGAAAAGGTGTGAATACGGTGGAAGATAGGAAAAAAACGGATGTACGCATTCACGATCGACACTTAAGAAACTAACATTGTCTGCTGAGAAAAAACAGCGCACTAGGAGTCTGGCAACAGTCCCGGTTAGAATGTTCTTTCGAGGCGGCAAAAGTACACGACCCTGCCGTGTATGTGTGTTAGCGGTTGACCAGAAAAGCGGCGCAATTCTGACATCGAAACAAGCCTAATGTAAGTTAAAATAACACATGCGCTCTGGTGCGTTTGGAAGCTACGCGGGTGTATCAGTGAGAGTCGACAGTTGGGTCTTTCTTGTTGGATCCCCAAACGCTGGCCTACTTCTGCATTTTGCCTCTTCATCACATTAGTAGGCAACGATTCAACAGTCAGAGCAGAATCTTAATAGGCTATTTTCCCAGAAGCATGGAATAGAGTAATTCAGGAACTGACGTTTGTATGCCTACTTTTTCCATTCTTCAATCGAAGTTTGATATATTTTAGCATATTTTTGGCCTTAAAGACCTCAAATTGTCACATGTCTCATAAAAAATTGTAACTAAACAATGTTGTTAACTGGCTGTAGATAAAATGAGTCCATTAAATGGCACCATTTGGACGTTGATTTCGACAATAAGTAGTATGTGGCTGCAGTTGCCCAAACACCTTATTTCCAGGCATTTAGCAATCCCAAAATTCGTTTTCCACCGTCTTTCCAGTCGCTCATCAGGGTGAGTCAATGCCTGCTGAGCAGTGGATTCAAAGGAGCGATCGCTAACTGCTAGAGCCCTTCCAGCATAAATAAGATATGATGAGAAGACCAGTATAAAAAACACTAGCCAGTGCAATAAAAGCTGGGTCTGCGGTCTCTGCCAAGTAATTTTATTATTTTTACTAAAATCAGGGCACCGATTTCCAACGCTTTCTTTCAGTGACGCGTCATTAGATTTACACTACTGATGCGCTAAATAAGTAGACACAGGTGGGAATTAGTAAATTGTACGCTTACAAGTGCCAATAAAATTTATGTAACTACTCTTACCAGGTGTTTTCCTTAAATAGTATTTCTTAAATATGTTTACTAATAGGGAAAAACCGCTGCGCCACCGCAGGCCTCTACCTTTTGACGTTCCTTTAACACGGAGGAAGCAATTAGTATCAGAAATTGTCAGGAGATTCAAGAAAACACAATAAATTGACGGGATTTTTCTAGTGTAAAGTTTATCCATTCACTTTCTGTGTAAACAAAGATGGAAGCACAAGTTTTATTTGTAATCCCTAATATTAGCCAAACCAGTTTGTGAAGGATACCGAATTCGCTGCTGTATTCTACCTCCTTCAAGTCAGTCATCGTGTCCAAAAAGACAGTCTCCTTTTCAAAAACGAAGACATCAAATGTCGTGAGAAAAAAAAAGAAAAAGAAGAGGGTAGCAGACGGAGGCTCCCCACTTAAAAACCGATTTCTCATCATCTCGACGTTGGCGTTGTCCAGCGATGGGACCTTTTAGGTGAATGAGAAATGTGTATTTTCTTAAAGTACTTCACACAAACACATCTACACACACGCCGTGAGTATGTTTGTTTGCTGGTGGAGCCATAAATCACTCACCGTGGTTCTGCCACTCGGCCCGCGTACTTTAGCGGTGAGTCACGGCTCGCCGTCCGCTCGGTGGAGGGTTGTCTTGGCTGCCACCAACTTCTGCACAGGCAAGCACAATCACCTTCCTCCTCCAGTCAGTTTGAACTTTGTTCAATGTATCTTGGCAGACTCTTTACTGTGGAGGATTGGGATGGGAGATGGGTAGCCAATGTGAGGTTTGGAGTTTTTAGGTCCAAGTGTGTTCTTAACGCTGCACAATTTTGAGGAGGTCAGAAGGGAGGATCCAACGCGTCCCGTAGGTGCTCGTTAGTGGAAGAATTTACGTTATCAATGGAAAAGTCGCAATTAAGTTTCAGTAACCTATCATTAAGTTGAGTGCCCCGATTCCTACCCCCTCCCCGATTCGTCCGCGGCACCCAGACACGGAACTCGCGACCCTTCGGTATAGCAGATCCAATAGGAAGTAGTAAGTACCGTCAGGACTAACTACACAGCCAATTTGTTTAATTATCCACTAAAACGTTGTTTAATTCACGTTTTTAATAAAGCTAGTGAGACGCATTGTCGGTGGTACAATAAGTAAATACGGGGTTACATGGAAGGATGGGGGAAGTGTACCAAGGTATTCGCTACATAGAAAGCGCAAAAGTGCAATTCACTGGGTTGAAATGGAGACGGAAAGGACATTTGCTACTTCTACTTAGTCAAAAACCTTCAAGTAGCACCCAGTCACTCTGAATGCTATTTTGGTCCTTTGTACTAGGGTCCTTTACGAAGGGAGTAGTAAAACGAGCCACAGTATAGCGTGAACTTCTTCAAAAGTTGCGTAAGAAACTATTTTTAAATTACACAAAGAAAGTGACCCTTTTTGTTTGCAACCTTTATCACGAGTTGGAGTCTTTCCCCCAGTTAAACAGTCCATAGTGGAGGACATCATCTAGGGACATCTTAGGTAGGACAGAAACAAGCAGGCAAGTGAATTCGCGATCCTTCCACCTTAATGAGGTTCACTTGCGCTCCGCTAGGGACCTCTGATGGCGTTTTTTGATAAGGAGAGCTTAAATTACCCCAAAAAAGTCAAAGGACTGTTGGATCATCCATTCACCTGTTCCCTCTTAAATGTACGGTGGCTTTCGCTGAGGTGTGAGTCGGTCAGTAAACAGGAACCTCATAGCAGATTGGACGGCATTGTCTCTCTAGGGGTTGGAGGAACCTACCCTGAGCACGCTTAACCACTTTATTTATCCCTATCCCATAAAGCATTTCCTTGTCCGCTTATTCCAAGGCTTTGAAAGCTGAGGTGGAGGGGAGAAACACCAAGGCCGAAACACTCAGACTTATTTAGTATCCCGAAATCGAGGGCCTCCGCGCTCTAGACCCTCCGTCATTGAATCAGCAATTCCTCTCTTGCAGGACAAAATTCTTCCCGAGGAGGTGAAAAAAAGCGGTCGGTACCAATGCTAATGCTGAATTCGGCCACAATTTAAGTGATCGACTAGTGAAAACAATGACTGTGAAAGCAAGGGTTTTGATTTCATGCGGACCATATCTGTTTTATTAAACCCTGGCAGCTATGCGTTATTAATAAACCATTGATCAACCGTTTATCTCGGTATACAAACATGGCGTTACCTTAACCGATCCCTTTTATTATGTAAATAATTGTGGGGTGTCGTTGATGTGTCCATTACTGGGGGCAAAAACGGATGAAAGAATAGGATCGGTGGGTGGAAAGGCCAGTCCAGCTTACTAGGCGATTGTTCAACCTTAGGCTCCACAGCACTGGGGTTTTGTCAATCAAACAATACCAACTTCATTAAATCTGCAAGCCGAAGTTATTTACCTAATTAAAAATGTCAAATACACTTCTTTCGGGAGGTAAATAAACCAGAAGGGTACAAAGTGGAAAGAGAGCACTCGTCTGTGGTAAATAACTAGAGGCTTGGGTCACTGAAACTTATTTTGAAAGCCGCAAATCCAGTGGGAGATCTTTTTCCTCCAAAAAGGACGAAGAATGCGCAATAGTTCTTTCTTGAAGGTAACCTTGTGTGTAAGCACCCTGAGAACTGAAAATACATGAATCCCATAATATGAGGGAAATAACTTTTCCCATGGCCCTCTCATGGTCCGATTTCAGTCCTTCTTGTGGCAGTAATTGGGGAAAAGTGCAATTAACAAAAGTGCACTTCAATCTGCAGATAAATTTAAGGCTTAGGGCCATGATGGCCTCCTAATCTGTTCCTTTTTGAATAATGGTGTCAGGCCCAGTTCCCAAACCCCCTTAACTGCATCCAATGTTTACCCAGCAATTCAACTGGTGCCAAATCGCCATCGCTTGGAGCTAAAGCGCAGCAGAGTCAGCAATCCTATGGCCGAAGAGATGAACTTCTGATGATGGGGAGGATGTATGATTAGTGTGGGTGACATTCCCGATCCTCTTCAAAAATATTTGTAATCGACCTCGGTGATAACGTGGTCTTCACAGGTGGGTTGGGAAGTGCCCATCCTCTGGAGCTGAGGATGAACAAATGTTATCCACTCTGGACCCAGCCCACGGAGGCAACCCGATTTAGTAACATGCCCACGAGTGAACTGTTTCCCCAGTAAAGGCATCTTAAAAGCGCAGCTTAAATAAATGTGATATCAATTTAAAAATTAGCGACAATTCCAAACCACTAAAATTGCCTCCACTGGAGTCCCCAGGCCAGCCACAAATCACTCGGGCACTTCCCGAAATTGTCAGCCCTCCAAAAATACCAAACTTTGTGTGGGATGCACCGGAGAAATTTAAAGGGACAATGATAATTTTCCATTCCTCCTACGGGAAGGCAAAGTCGCTGGCCGATTCTGTGGGAATTCGGAAAGTGCGCAACTTGTAGTATCAAAGCGATTCTTCCGCCAGATGGACTGATGGACTGCCTTGAGGCTTCAATTCCGTGTAATAACTTAAATGGTCAAATTGTTGATCCACTACTCGATGTAGCACTGGCTTTATTTGTCCTCGATAGCAAACAACCGAGTTGGACTGTTGGCTTTGCCATTGTGGATCACAAAACGCCAGTGACGTCGTGACTTTCTACTGGTGAAAGCCCACAAGTCGAACCACCTCCATTCTTAGGTAACTTTACATTTTATCTCATGAAGCTTAGAAATTGATAACTATGCAGCAAATTCGGGAGTCGGGGTTTACTATTCCATTTCTAGCCCAGTCCGAGTCGTTTAAGTCCACATCACAGGTCAGTGGTAATGTGTCAACGCACCAGTTTTTCCATCATGAAATAAAAGAACTTTTAATCCTTTTTGCTCTACAAAGTGGTCGGTGTGTGTGGTTTAAGCTATCAAGGCAGGCATTTCAAGAATCAGAGCCAAAGTGCATGCAGTTTGAACTCTCCCTCTTGCGGATCCATAGAAATTATTTCCGCATTTCCCTAGGCCATCCTGAAAAGGTGCACCCTCTTCCACTTTGTAGAACAGCCAGCAATTACAATAAATTATAAAAACTATTTCAGTTGTTGGAAACATTCTAGCCTTACTTCATTGTTAAAAGTGCCAGAAATCCATTAAGACCGAATATTGAAAGTTCGCCCTCGAAGCAATCTTCTGTCGTCGGTCCACCCCGAGCTCCTGCAAGTATAAAACAGCAGAATCACAGGCGGGTGCAAAAAAAGGGTTCCTTGTAGCCGCTGAACAGAAGAATATAGTGCCTCACTGTCACCTATTGGCATCTACTTGATTGATGCCCATAGAGGGCGGCGAACTTCGCCTCATGAATGAAGGAATTTCCCCAATTTTAGGAGTCACAACAAGTGTCCCTCATGGCTGTTTGGCATAATTCACAACTCCCAGAAAATTGCTCGTAGTATCCAGCAACAATAATTAAAATACAAAAGGCTGAAAGATGAGAATCAAAGTGCGCGCGTGTGTGTGCGCATAAACTGCGCACACACACGCGCGCACTTTCGAATAAGCCAATCAGGAGGGAGGATGGACGCCACCGCCTCGGTTATAAAGGCGGCTTCTTACTTCGAGGGGACATGCAACTCTTCATCAACCCTCCTATTGAAAAGGCGACCTCTGTGTGGCAAGTCATCTCTACAAGTGAGTCTAATGCCATAACATGCATTTCCCTTTATAGCCTTTAAGGGACTTTTTTGCTTGTGCCTTAATGCCGAATACTCCTATTATTTAAGAAGAAGAGGGGGAGTCAACCGATCTTCTGTACATCACCTAGGGTTCCATGTATTTATCTGGCCCTTGCATCGTTTGCATCCAGCCAAGTGACAAATCTAGATCACCACCACCACCTGAAGGCACACTCTGTTCTGTTGAAGTTTCATGCAGTCTTTGAAGTGAAAAAACCTGCATTTAAAAATAGCAGAGGTAGTAGAGATTGTTGGAGTAGGCACTAAAGCAAGTTACCTCTCAGTAGACCTAATTTCTCAAAATAAAATCCAGTGGTTTTAGCACTGATGCCGTTGCGGTTGGAAGGCTGCATGAGAGCATGGTGGCCGTTAACGCAGAAGGTGAAACCATAATTCAAGCAATCCTTCCTCCACGTGTGAAACATAGCCGACACCTTTACTATTTACAATTACTTGTTTACTATAGCCGCTCAAAACCGTGTCAAATGCCAGATTATAGCAGCGAATGATTAAAAGATCCCGTGTGGTTTTCACTATAGCTTGCAGCATTGACGCCTTTAGTCCACCAAAGACCTGATTGCTCAGATCTATTGGAAATCATAGTTTTACCCAACGCATCGGCACAGTCCTACTTTTATCACTCTCTCCCTCTCTCACACTCTCCACTTCTTCTTGTAGTAGCGGAAAGCACCACCCATTTCCCTCGATCCTAGCTCCAAGTTACCTCACCTGAATGATGATCCCCCATTCCCTATTCTTTATAACGAAGCGCTCAGTGTCACGATTGACATCTCAATTCGAGATGGAGGTGTCAAGAGCACTTGTCGCTCTCGTATAGCCTGTTTGGTGGTAAAACAATGATATGGCACCTGAACTGAGTGGGTATGGAAATTTGTGGTAGCTATTAATTAGGAGGTACACGGGAGAGGATTATCACATGCCAAGCATTAGAAGATAAGGCCAAAGTTGTCAATTTTTTCTTGCCTTCTCTCATGTAATGAGATCGTGTCATCCCTTTAAGACCTTTTGCTGGATATCCGACTGTGTATCCGATTTGTGATGCAAAATGGCTTTTGTATTACCGAGTTAGTCTCCGAATATTCACCACCCATCTCACCCTTCTACTATAAAGAGCTCCATAAAGGTGAAATTCATAGTAAACCTGTGTCTTGTTGAAAAAGAATAGTAGATTGAATTGGTGATACTTCCAGTGAACAGACTATCTGAAGGAGCTTTCTGTAGTTGTTAGTCAATCCGCACGAATTCATTCGGTTGCTCTTCACCTAGTAAACGCAATCTCCTGGCACCGGTGGATCCGACCAAAATCAAAGTTTTACTTGACTGGAATAAGTAGAAAAGTTATAGGCCCCACGTGTAGTGGATACAGCAAAAAATGCAACAAAAGGATGCCCACTGGAGGGGTGGACCTCTTCACTTCCCCAAGATCAGTTCCCTCTCTCCGCCGTGGGACAAAACAGGCATCCGTTCACGCCCTCGTTTCGGCAGTGGACAAATTTGTGCCAGGGTGAAGTTGTACGGTTGTAGGATGACTTAATGGAAGCCTTCATGCAGACTGTAGGTGGATGTTTGTATGATAGACAGCATTGAGCGCACACACACGCACACACGTAGCGAGTGTGTGTGCGCGCGTGCGTAGGTGCGTGCACAGTCATCCTTATAAGCCACTGTCGCACGCTCTTGACCTTCATAACCACTACAGGCATGTTTATTTGCGCGCAGCCGTTTCTCCTCAACATGACCTTCAACCGACGCTCGCCCATCCTCGTCCTCCTCCTTGTGCTCCACAACCTCTTCGCCAGTCTGGCTGTTGTTCTGCCTCCCTCCGATAACAAGGCTCACGGCCTCCAATCCTGGGAGGACTTACTTCCAGAGTCCATCGATTGTGAAGAGTTTATTGACGCTCCGGAGTGCAGAAACCACGATATCATTCGACGCAGGTCGACAGAATGCACCTACACCGTGACCCTGCGTTCTAAAATCTTTCCTGATGAAGAATTGGAAATGTGCGCCCATCCTAGACCTTCACTACCCTGCCGAATGAATGGCAATGTTATCTGTGAAGTTCCACCAATGGAGGTGTCGAAATTTGACCTTATGATACTCTATCTCATTAATCACGAGTTGCAAGCGAGAATCCTGCGTCTGCAGAATCAGCAGGAAGCAGGAAGAGGCCTCAGCATCGATCTACAGCGCGAGATTGAGCTGATGATCGCGGATAATGTGGCATGGATGTGCTCAAGAAAGTGCAACAACTCCTCGTGCGAGTTTAGCGCTGAGTTGCAAACTCATAGGCGTACTGTGGGAAGCATTCCAAGAATGACCTCTCTGGTGACTGAATATCCTCTCTACGCTCGCAGCTCACGCCTTCAGCACATTCAAATCGACCTTCCGATTGGATCGTTTGAGATATCACGTCTACTGAAGAAGAAGGCGCCCTTTAGACACCTCGCTGTCTCCTCACTACCTCTCATGGTGTCGTGCCTCAAAAACTGATCGCACCCTCCAAAAAATACCTTTTGGAAATAAACGATCTCGTCTCCTTCTCATGTCAGTTGTTGCATTTATTATAACACTTGTGGTTGGAGCAGCAGCGGTACCTTCGTACTACTGCCCGACTTCTCCGACGCAGTCAGTTTTGCTCCGTCTCCCTGTCCCCCTCCCTCAGCTCCGTGACAAGATTTTCACTTTTACCTCTACGTCTCTCCCTCTCCCCCCTGACCTCCCCATGTGTGTGTGTGTGTGTGTGCATTTGTGTGAGTACGTGGTTGTGCTTTTGACCAGCATTCCATGCGACTTTGTGTGTCCTATTTTGTGGTGTCTATGTCCTACTTACGACCCCTCTCCCACCGAAGGAATGAGACAGTTTGAAAATAATTATATTTAATGTGTGCCTTTTGTGGCGTGTCTGTTGATGCTATACCGACAGGTTGGCTGTGTCCTCGGGTGGCGAGACCCTTTGCCCTCCAGAGCTTTCCCTCATGAGAAGTTTCAATTACGAGGGCTCTCTGGAAAGTTTATTTGGGTGTAGACGGAGGGTCACTTTACTCTTTGACAAAAGCCAAATCCTTGTGAATAGTCAGTCATCTGTGTAGCCAGTATGGATCAGGGAAGGCAAAAATAATGGTACACCTTCAACCACACGATTGATAGTGATAGTGGGTGATCATCCAGGAAGCCCCCACCCACCAGCGCTTGGATTTAGATTCAACAAGAAACTCATTGCATGCGCATTACGCATAGTCATGCGGGATGTTGATCTGATGAAGTCAGAAGTCCTTCACATGACACACCGGCTAGGCAATTACTCCACAAGATCAATTTCACACCCTAGTGCCAGAGCTAGAGTTGCGTGACTGGTATGGTGTAACCGGAATGCACTACTACTGTCAGCAGTAGGGACAGTAGAGCAAACCTTTACCGCCCCAAAAGTGCGCATCTCCTCCGGGTTGGAACAAGACACACCACACTCGGTAATGACAAAAAGCCAGCCTCATCTACGACTCCGTAATCACACCACCAATTCGAAGCCTTTGAAGTTGCACTACTGCAGAGGCGTCCACAGGGGTACGTGGGGCCTAATACGAACCTGCACCATCTATATTACCGGAAGTTCAAATGATTGATAGGTGATGACAATGGAAGGCGCATTTTGTACTCTTTCAAGCACCAAAAGTGGCACCTGTCAAAGGTGCGATGTTCGTGTAAATGTATCCACCGCTAAGTATCGGTACACGCCCTCGTCTAGTTAACTTTTCGACTGCTTTCTTTCAAGTTTGCGGAGCTGATGTAAGCTTTTGGAATCGCGTTGGTAGCGCGAAAGTATCGGTCCTCCCAACGCCATACTGATGCTGCTGCATTACAGTCTTTGCCCATCTCCACAGGAAACTAGATAACTTTTCGAGATCACTCACACATGACGAATTTCTTGACCACCGTCTACTATCAATCGTCGTCACATGAAATCTTCCCGGTACATCTGCATCAGGCAATCGCCTGACAGTTAGGAAAGAGTGGAAGCGGTGGAGGTGAGGCGTCGTGCTTCAAAGCCAAATTGTCTCGCGAGGGGAAAGAAGGATAGATTGGAAGTGGTGAGTGCTTTAACGACCGCAGCATTTGAAGACGCCTACTGGATGAGCTGGCTTGACTACCTCATGCTACCTTTTTTCGGCCGTTGCCAAACTGCGGACGGTAGTACCCAGACTCCCAGGATGGAATAGCGACACGTGACAGAACGGAGAAGGTGAACAATTGACCAGCGTCCGTGTAAGCGGCCCACCACCTGTAAATAGATGCCATGTAGGTCGTTCGGCTAGCATGTAAGTGGCTCGTGATTGTCCTGCTACCTCCACCATGTGCTTTGATGCACTCCCTCTCCATCCGCCTCAATTTCGCAGGCACTTTTCAACTGTACTTGTCGGGCTATCTATCCGCCAATTTCTTCTTCAATGCCGACGTCTGAATAATTTAGACACGTCTCGTAATGTCCCACGGAATGGAGTCGAGGGGCACCTATGCCTTGTCAATTTGTCCGATCATTCCTGCTAGTCATCAGGTGGTAGTCGCAGGACCGAAGTGACCGAAACCACTTTTAGTGAAATAAAAAGCGACCTTTTGTCTACTTACCGAATTCAGACATTCAGTACGCACTTACTGATTAAAGAACAATGTGTCCCTAAATTAACTGCGTGGACTTTAAAAATCTCCCTATTATAGGCTACACATATCTGGCATGGAGATCTTTCTAACTACCCTTATCTGCGCAGTCTACAAAGTTTAAATTTCTAGAGTAGGTTTTAAAAATTAATTTGATTGTGACAAAATAATTATTTCTAAGAGCAATCTGATGGATGGAATGTCGGAGAACCAGAAAGACCAACACATCTTCCCCCCTCATACCCCGATCCAAAACCTCATTGTCGCCTTTATTAACTTGACTGACTCAGGTCTTCACGAGGGCTCAATCCACGATCTCTTGTTCTAGAAATTTGTTTATTTTTTGGTTATAATGGAGCATAGATGTCGTCGAACTTCGTTCTGAGGCAAAACTGGGTTACTCGAGCTAAGTCCTGTTTTGCCCTCCAGTACCTAGTAAGCAGGAGTCCACGCATTTAAGCTCTGCCTTCCCACTTTTAGAAGGTGTACTTTTGCCCCTCTTTTTTCCTCCCAACTACATTGCGTACATCTGCACTCCTTGTTTGTAGTTCCATCAACCGAGATGTTGACTGACACATCGCTGTTGACGAAGTTGGAGTCGTCTGTCACATCTCTTCAGTGGCCTTACCGTCAATCATTTTACTGGCATTCAGCAATACCACTGGTCATTTAAATTATACTAAAATTGAGCCTTACCAATAAACCACTCACATTTTCTTACCATTTCAGGGCCTCAGCCTGCCTGGACAAAGGCCACACCGAACTTCACTGTGACTGAGAATGAAGTAGGTAGGGGAAATCTTATTGACAGCCCCATTTATGTCAAGTGCTTGAGCTTTCCCAGAACACGGAGGCCAATAACAACGCACCTTTGGGGTCATTCACGTGCCAGGACATTCCCTCCCCAGGTGGTGAGTGACCTCACCTCACATGCTGGGCGCAATAAAACTTCAGGCGCATCACGTGCAGCAATAATGGCACCAGGCATTTACATTAAACTGGCAATAAAATAAAAACTCATCTATCCCCAAACCCATCCATCCATCTGACATCCATCCAACCGTCCATCCACCCTTTGCATTATCAGCCGTCTCTCATTCATGAATCCGTTTCCATCCACCTGTTCCGCAGCCATCCATCCTGCATCCTTCCATCAATCTATGCCGCGCTCATCTACCCGCCTAGAAATCATACTTAAGGCTCAATTTCGCACACTGAAAATCACTTATCAGAGCTCCAAAAGCCCATTTACGAATTCAAGAGGTGAATAAATTCCAGGAGCTTTTGGAAGGACTTCCTTGAGCAAAGGGGGAGAAGTAACAAAAGATAGCGAATTAATGAGCGTTTGGAATACTCCTTCAGCGCAGGTAAACACAAGTTCTTGCCTTCAACATCCTTTTCGGCGATCTACCATTTGCGTGGACTGCGAGACAGTTACGGCCAAATAATCGTGGAATTCCCCTGTCACTTCACATCAGCTGCCTTCAAACCGCCGTCCGCTCTTGCATCAAAAACGCTTTGCCATCTATCCCACTAGTGATCCATTTTGGATCAGTGCGATTCAGGAGTCCTTAAGAATAGCCTTACCTCCGTCCATAAAGGCAGAGGAGGCAGGAATGCTTGCAAAACCACTCAACCGTGCGTCACTACGGTCAAAACAGCTATTCCTTTGCATAGAATTAGTTTCTTTTCCCTAGAAAAGTTTCATTCATACCCGAGAAGGGCCTTTGAGTGCCCGCCATGACATCCACAAGCAACCCACCGTGGAGTGATTGATGGCAATGCTCATTTTCCCACGCCTCTTGTGAAGAAAAACCCTGATACAATTGCTAGTTAAAGCAAAAAAATAGGAAGGAATGCAGAAGAGACTCAGTTGTTGTTATTTTATTTAATATAGGTCAATTTCTCTTCAAGGGATGACCAAAAGTTGGTTAGGCTTGCGGCACCCCAAGCCACAATGATCGGATGTAGGTCGGCTGGTAGGGTCTTGAAAGGCGCAGTGATTTACAACGGCTCATAAAGCATAGACGTGGACCAGTTTCTCGGTTCTTCGCATCATGATCTAAAAATTTTCCTCCAAATTGACTACCACTTCTCGACAATAACCAGAGATATGCGCATTAGCGAATGCGAAGGAGAAAAAACAGTTTGAAGTAAAGGTGAGATATAAGTAGAGCTGTCAATGGTAAGGGGCTTTGTTTCCGCAGATAAGGCAAAATCGTACAGGATGACACTATGATATGCTCCTGGCTCCTTCGGGAAGGGCGACAGATTGTGATGACAGACGATTTTGACGAGTCCAGTACTTGAAGACGCCTTTACCTTGCTTTTTCGCTCTGAGGTACTTGTGTCCTGCCCCAAAGGAGTTGGATGATCTCTGGGTTGGGATGAACCCTGACTTTAATTGTACATTATACTACCCATCTGACAGCCGGAATTCGTAGAGTTTGAAGAGCCCGAGTCATTATACGGACATCTTTAGTCAACGTCAGTAAGACAAAGTGCGTCCTGATGTCTCCACTAGATCTAGACCTTCATCCTGTTTGATAAGTGGATTGAGGAAAGGGAGAATATGTTGTCCAATGTTGGCAGTAAGAACACCTACCCGAAAACCAGATTTCAAAGAGTTTTGTGGGAATGAGGGTTTGAGTCCGTTCCTTCTTGCCACTTTTTTCTTACTTCAGTGCTTCCCACCGCTCTCTGCCTGACCTCTACCCAGCTAGTGACGAGGTGGAGGAGGAATAGCGTGTTCACTTACTTGACATCTCCACAACGAACTCCTCCAAATGTTTCACAGCTATAGCTAGAGTCGTTAAGAGCATTTCAGCAGAACACGGGACTGGGGTAGCTACCAAAGGTGGACGTCGGCCTCAATCCTTCAGTTAGGAGGCGACATAAATTCCTCCATTCGCGGCATATACCCTTCTTCCCATTCAGGAATGAAAATCAGGATGCGAAGCCTTTGAGAATCGGGTTCGCTTTCCGCTACCAGGGATGTCAAGCCCCCAGTCTTCCCACCGCCGAAAGGAAGGGTGGAGAGGCTACTGATAACCTACCAGAAGTCGATCTACGAAAATAAATGATCCGATAAGGTGATCCGACCAGCCGAACTCGCATGTCCTTGCCCTCCCTTCGGATGGGGATCGCGTGAGCCAAATCAATAACCTTGGCGCCGCCAAGACACTGACAGGAGGAGAATGCAAGGCAAGCACGTGGCGCGACCACAAATACTTGTGGCTGCATGAACACATTTTTCCATAAAAAGCTGTAAGACATCACCAAAAACAGCAGCAGCATTAGGTGTTATCGAACCAGGACTGGCGCCTTCGCCAGTATGCATTTGAACCAGGCCTTTGTGAGAGCTGCCTCACACCTTACGGGCGAATGGTGTCGCAACAACCAAAAATTAATCCTTGCCTGTGACATGGATGAGACCCTGTTGACTGAGTCCGAGGACGACAACACTTTATTCTGCGTCCCAAAGTACTCTATATGCTGCGCAACATCCGTGCTTTCTACGAGCTCTGCCTAGTGACTTACTCCACACGTGACCGAACTGAAGACATCCTACGACTCAAATTAGATCCCAATGGACGTCTATTTAACGGTCGTGTGCTCTGTCGTGAGGACGTGTTGGCAGGTTTTGAGAATAAGCGTGAAGCTCTATTCGCGCATCTGCCCCAGGGTAAGACAAACAAGGGTTTGATGAAGGTGCGTCGCCTCAAACCTGGGTACATTGTACGACCACCTGCCTGGCCCTACATTGTCATGCTAGACGACTTTCCAGCCGCATGGTCCAATTTCTCCTCCTGCATCCCTATCCGTCCCTTTCTTCTTGGACCAGATGGAGGTGGACTCAACTCCAATGGTAAAGCGTCGACCAAAATCCTATCCGGTGAATGTGGATACATGCTCAGCGTTTACAGATTTTTGGTAAAACTACACGCAGCAGTCTTCCAAAGAGTTAGAACACCTATTGAGGTGGACATGAATTGTGCACCAATTCGTGTGCGAGCCGAGAGGAGGGTAATGGGTCGAAAGAACAGTAGTGGCAGCAACGGTCAGGCGCATATGACAGCCTTCTCGGCATTGGTATCCCTCAAGCGACGCATCAACTCGGCTCAGCGTTTCCAAAACATGTGCTACGTGGATCCGGGTCAGCTACTCACCTTCGAGTGCATCAGGACCCCCAATGAACGACGATCAAGGTCAGCAATCAACCAGTCACACGTGTTTGTCGACTCGCAGTAGGATAGGGCGGGAGTGGGCGTGTGTTGTGGGATCTGTACTGCGAATGTCACTTAGCTGTTTTCATTCCTCTGTGGATTTTTACTTACGCTCCAATACACATGCCGCCTTGAGCGTGGGCAAAGACACAAATTCGGTAAAGAAAATTTAGATTTTCTTTGATAAATATGTTAGCTTAATGGTGTGATTTGCAATGTTCCTTTAATCGGTGAAGCGTGGAATAAACTGAAGGAATACCCTCGAGTCATTTATCACCAGCCACGGCAGCAGGTAGAAGGCTTTCCACGAGCTGTGGCTTGTTCAGTAGACACTGTTAACTGTCCAGTATTTTCAATATTTACTAATTAGTTAGAAAACTTTGAAGTAGTTAATCACAGGAGTGCTATTCTACTCCGTTTTTCGCTGAGGGAATATACTACTTTTATGACTTAAGTATGCTAATGAAAGACCCCGTTAACAAACGGTCTAGTTAAGGACTGGCAAAGGTTATTAGTAATATGACACATCACTTTAACCCTCTCTGACCACACCTTCTGTCAGATAATGCCAAAGGCCCCTTATTATACCTAGCAATACTGGCGAAACGTCTGATTTGTCCCTGAAGAAGTCACAATGAGTGAGACTGGAAGTATCTTTACTGTCGATGGTGGCATATGCAGCATGAGCCATCAGCATGACTGAATGGGCAATAGTAGAGAGGACAGGTGGTACCACCAAGATTCGGCTATTGTAAGGGCGGAGGTGCTTTCAGTAGATTTATCGTGAAACCGTATTCAAGGTCTGATATCCTCACTGAGACTTTTGGAGATGCACTTCTGTGTCGTGAAGACTGAAAGAACTTCTTTTACTGGTCTCCTGTATGGTCCTTCAACCCACTCCGTTCAATCGCTTTATCAATGACCCCGCCGATTATGTGTGGGTGGGAGGGAGAGGTGCAGGAGGCGGAGGGGTTGCACCAGGAGATATAAACGTGGTGTTCTATGTACAGGCCAACCCACAAACAGACACACAAGGCTGCACGAGGTTTAGGAGTGATATTTTTTAGTGGAAAACAGCCTTAAAGTACAATCTTGCACTGCTGATCGCATTGTTGGACAAAAAACAGCCACTGCAGGCACATAATGTGGCCAATCAAGGTCAACACCAAATTCTTGACAAGCCTGAAGGTCACTGCCATTTCTCGGAGAAAATGTACTAAGGTGCTAATAAATGCTGAAAGAGAGAGGAATATAAACATTGAAGGGTTGAGAGAAGGAGGTGATACACCATATCGAGGTAGCTGAGTGTGTACTTGAAGGCGACTCTTGAGAGGTTGGAAGGAATTAAACGAACTAGTAACCAGCGCCGTACAGGTTAGTTGCTTCCGCTGTCGTAGTATGAAGTGTTGACAATTCGTAGACAATCATCTTGGGTATATGTCCGACCTTTGTGGAAATCGGTGTTGAAGGACTTTTGCGTGGACTCCTTCAGATCAGGGATGAGGAAGGTTGTCTGTACAGGCCATTTGATAGGCATGAAAGTCACAAAATTACAAGGACGACATACAGCCTGTCATTTCATCCGATTGCCAAATGCCAAGGTAAATGGAACTCTACCATTTTGCTATCAGTTTGCTCCACCTGAAGTCGTCTCTTTAGAATTTTGACTTGGCATCAGCACTCACGTTGATGCCTTTCACCCTTACCAAGGCCACATGACAGCTGTCACTTTTGACCCCAAGGTGGGCACAAATAAGGCTCTCATTAACCAACATTTGATAAGGTAACAACATCCTTGCGGGTCTGACGGAGGCAGTAAGGGTCCTCCCGGAGTTGTTGATGGGATCGAGATTGCTAATTTGCTTATGACAAGGGGGCTGCGGTTTCTTCTGTCCCTGGCAGCATTAATCCCTTTTAGCTATCGAAAACTCGGAATTCATGCAGTTGCCCCTCTCCACTTCCACCTATTTCGGTACCTCACAGAGTGCCTGTTGAACGTCGGACCTATGCTATCCAAACTTGTCCACCCAATGAGGAAAGTCTAAAAACGTGCCGAAGCATAAATTCCACAGCCTATTTCCCTCGATTCTGGTAATGACTTACACCAAGATGCATCGCCTGCAAAAGGAACCCCTACTCCCCATTCTTCATACCGAAGCGCTCAATGTAGCGACTGACACCTCAATCCGGTATGGGGATGTCAATATCACTTGCCACTCCTGCTTAACCTGAATGATAATAGAACAATTGGTTGACACCCAAACCAAGTGGGAAGGGGCATTCGTGGCATCTACTTAGTGAGCGGTAGACAGCTGTCAGTGGAGAGAAGTACTTCCACATCCTCACCCTCCAAATTCTCATGACAATATTCCTCAACCCTCTAACAAAGGTCGAATTAGTATTAAGTAATGGCAGGGGAATGGAAACAAAGACGACTAGAAATAATCTTTCCAACCCTAGAGGCAGATCGCTATCTAAAATGCCATTCGTGATGGAATTGTCGCATTAGCAAAGGATCAGTTAAAGAACATCTTTCAGAGAAATAGGACAGGCTACCTCATTAGTCGGAAGAGTACAAAGGACACCTCCCACTGCACCCATCCATCACTCACTTGAACTTCCGGTGTTGGAGACACTGGATGTGTGTGTGTGTTAAAGTACCGAGAGTCTGGCCTTCCTTTAAAGGGCACGCACCGGATAAAAGATCGCCAGCTGTGATGTCCTTGGCAGTAGCCTTTGACTCGGCAGTGTGATTACGAGGTCGCAGATGAGGTAGGGGTTGGCAAGTGCCGAGAGTGGTTTGTCTTGTGCACTTTAAAGGTGGTAGATACCCGTGCGACTGGCCCACTGCCCCTACTGCTGACAGAAGTAGTGCATGCCATTTACACCCTGCCAGTCATGCAGCTCTAGCTGTAGGTCTGTGAACAGTTGTGTGTGAATTTGAACTTGTAGAGTGATTGACTAGTTGGTTTGCGATATGACAGACCCGTGGCTTCACCATTTCTCAACAAAGGGTGACAGTATTTGGTGGAAAAGTTACAGTCAGGCTTTGGGACGATTTCAGCTGGAGATGTGGTGGTGGTTCTTCGTCTTTAAACTTGCTTACAAGATGGGAATTTCTGGGCGAGGACTCCACCCACTCAATCAATTAATGAAGGGCTTCCATTTGTCCAGTTGAAGGCTTACAACTGTTTCCAGAGGTGGAAACATATGACCGACCAAAGGTCAGAGGCTGAGATCTCTATGGGCTTATAGTCTTCAGTCTCCATTGGCTCCCACCACCGTCTTGATATCATGATCTTCCATTCGAGTCCACAGCCCTTCACAGCACTTCTGTACCCCAGCTACAAACCATCTTCTTAAACTTGCCCTCAGGGACAACTATGAGCGTTGTATTTCTGGTCTTCTCTCTATGAGGGCAGATGAGTTAATATTGATACGGAGTTGATTCGCCTTCTTTGTAAGGATATTCAAGCAGAGATATTGTGATACCTATCTTTAACTTTACTGAGACATCCAGACTTATTAACGCGTTTCCTGATGAGACTACATTCATCGAGCCTTCTACATCTCTCTTTGTATTTCGATTAACCCTTAAGAGCGGTCCTCTTGCTTCCTTGCCATCCATACCCATATCGAAATGTTCTTACATCTAGACTTTGATTACACCTAATCAACGGAATTCGTAAATATAATTACACTTTTTCAAAGACCATTTTTTCCAGGATGTCTAGTAAATCTCACTTTCCAATTGTAGCAATAGTACCCAGACATCTAAAACCCTATTTAAAATATCTGTTTTTGTGGCCTTTTCATACTCCTGTTCCACTGCCTCTCATATTGACAAATGAGGAGAAAGGTGGGGGATCTCATAAGGCGCGTGTAATTGTAGATTTGAAAATGGTCGCGTCGGCTGACAACAACACTTTAATATTTTGGTGTACAATTAGGCCATTGTCATTAATTTGTTATGAGGGAATCAGAACGCACCTTCAGGCTCACACTGGTTTGCGCAGCCAGAAAGTCATTGTGATAGATGCCATCTCTCGCCAGCGGAAGTAAAGACAAATGGATTACCATAACTAATTGCGTGGTATTACGAATTTGTTTTGTTTTAAGTAATAAACGAACTGTTTGGACTGCGAATTTATTTCTTATAAAATCACCGCCATTTTTCACCTATTTACTTTTTAAACATTTATTAAGAGATTCAAGTGAGCCAGCACATCGGTAGAAAGTTAGGCTGCTGTCTTGTTGATAGCTCCTTTCTGTCAATTACATCACCTCGATGATGACCTTTTAGTAAAGGCAGGATTTAAGCAACAATAGTGACTGATTTAAAACTAAAATATGTAATTTACCTATGACAGTAGTATTATAGTAATTTGTGAGTATGCTCAAGAGGTCAAAGTATTTACATCATGCACAAAATGAATCAATTTAGTTTCTAATGACCTTGAGGGCGAATTCTGAGGTCGTTGAAACTGGGAGACGGCGTTACCCACACAAACACCTGGAAAAGAAATTGCTGCCAATGTTATCGTCTTGCATTACCGCCTAACAAAAAGCTAAAGTCAGCATTTAACCGCGGGTTATTCGGCTTTTCTCGGATAAAAAATAGCATTTGCAAATAACTTGCTGTAACGTCTCAAGTCTCTTCGTAATTTGGGTAAACTACATAAGATAACAACGAAATACTTTTAAATAGCAAAGTACATTTGTATAGTATATCACTACAGTAGACTGCTCGTTAGTTATCACGATTCCAGGCCCATGGCTGAGAAAGAAGTCAAATGCAACTACTGACAAAATCAATTTCTGATAGGGAGGCTAATAGAGTTGGCATAGAGGTCTGCTTTGCAGTCATCACTTTGCTACTTGCATTGATGATCAGTAGAAGGGCTTTTGCTGCCAGGGCTCGGTGTAGTCCGACGATCATGTGTTCGTGCGCTTTTGCGTATGGCTCTCTCGAATGGCTCGGCTCGGCTGGTCTGGGGACAGACTTGTCAAATGCACACCACCAGTTGCAGCACTGGTGGAATGCTTTGCGCCGCTTTCACGTTTTTTTAATCCTCTTCTAGCGAAGCACCGATTGGACCTCATTGATGCAATTCGAGCAATTCGGCTTGACCAGCGATCGTCATACAGCACTTGAAGAAGGTGTAGTACACGATAGCACAGTGCATCATCCAAAAATTAGATTTTTGCGATGCATCACCTGATGGTGTTGTATCATATTAAAACAAATCGCTTATTCTTCACAGTGAAGAAATGCACATTACTGTCGATTGAAATAATTAAAGATCGTCGTGTCAAGAGCGAATGTTAGTAATTACTTAGATGAGAAGGCTGTAACAGTTACTAAGATGATTAAGAGATGAAAGTTCACTTAATCACCTACTTTAAAACACACTACTCTTGTCAAAAGGTAACATACTGAGATGCACATTTGTTCTTAACAGTGCTTAAGGTTAACAAACTTTTTAGTCAAGTCTTTACGCTGGTGGATAGAACACCCTGGTAAACAGTAAAAATTACTGACTGGGTGACTGAATTATTGACTTTTGGCCAGACTTAAAAGGTACACGAGGTGATGGAGTTGTTTTACTCAGGATTACGATGTTCTGCCACATTTTGTAGATGATTTCGACAAGTCGCCTTACAAATATGATGTTGTGTTTTTCCAATTTGTAATGCAATGGATAGCTGTAATGGGTAACATAAAACCACATTTTAGGGCGTAAGTGTGAAAGGTAAAGCTGCCGCCTTAATAACACTTCAGGACTGCCCATCATGGAAGGACAAGTTTTAGCAAACTATGCTAAAAACCTTTAAGTCTTCCGAAGTATTTTCATAAGGATTATGAATAATCCCCCCTATTTCTAGTTTTTCGCTTCAAAACAACTATTTTTAAGCAATTTTAATTATTTTATACTTACAAACGACTAGATTTTTACGGCAAAAAAGCACAATTTTCCCTAACAAAGTGAGGTGCTATCACTCCTCAGTCCGATTTTGCTCACTGCTTTCAGTCGTATGGACGGTAGTCAGTAGACAAAGACACTGTTGCACCTGGCGCACAAAACCCGGAAAATTTGCATCAAGGAGACATAGCTTGACCAGCTCCACCAGTTGCTCTGTTGGCCAGTTGGTATGCCATGCCGCCTCTACAGCCGCCGCCTCTTCACCATCGCAACTCCGCTCACCCCCCGTCATGGTGGACAACCACCGCGCTACTTGCTCCTCTTCTTCTGCTGCTACTGCTGCAGCTGCATTAGCTTCGGCATTGCTCGGTGAGGAAGAGCGCTGCTTGACAGAAACATACCTGGCAAGCTCGTGATAGCAGGAGCGAGCATCGTCGGACGTCGGGAAAGTTAGGCGCAGACGGCGAACATTTTTGCGTCCGCGTATGTAGAGCATTAATTCATCTTCTAAAATACATGATTTTGAATGACGCAAGTTTGACTTACGTATTCTGCGACCCTATTTGAGCTATAAACAGTCTTGGCAAGGTACGATCTCACCATTTTCTGGCCCAAGTTTACAATTTATTTATGGTGAGGAAATTAACGTTAGAAACATTTTATTGTTTTGTAAAAATGGCCATCAAGAACAGGGTTAGAACTTAAACATTTGTTCTCGAGCACGAAAGCCAAGTGTTTGATACAAAAATCCAGAAGTTTTAGCGTCAAAGAAACGACTACGAAGCTAGTCCACTAAAGAACAATAACTAAAAGGCAAAAAAAACCAACTTTCCCAAATTCTTAGAGCAACTTACCAATAATGACCATTTTAATCCACTTCTTAGCCAAAATAAGGAAGTAGGACTCGACAATCTCACTGCCTTGAAGAATGACGAGGTGAGCGTAATCGGAGAGACGAAGAGCGAGCGGAGCAGCATTGTGGTTGCGCCTGGTTAACCAGATACCGTCTGGTGCAAGATCCGCTGCAGACACCTCCGCAGACGTTCTGCACTCTGTGCTTTTACCTGCAGTGGCTGCCTCCGTTTCACGGAAGCAACGGTACGTTTCAAGACGCCATTCCTTTGGCTCACTGCCCATGCTAACCTGCAATCGCTGCTGTATAATTGCATTACTAGGGCACTAACCACATCAGAAGATGACGTACCATTATTAAAAAAGACGTTTTAAAAATAATTTGGTTAACAAATATTACAAAGTGAAACCGGACAGGTTTTTTATCCATAGAGAATAGACTAGTTTGCCCTATTAAGTGGCGCTAAAATTCCAGCCTTCGATGATAAATACAGACGACAAGCATATTAAGCACCCTAATTTGTTTATAACCGCCCCACGAACTAAGTGAGAAGATGTCCATATAAACTCGCAGAACTGTGGAATTGAGGGTTGGTAAATCAAGTAAAAAGTTCGTCAATTTTTAAAGGGGTCATGCAAGGGTCTCTTAGCCAAAGTGTTAAAATAAATCAAAATAGCTAACCCTGTTATCCAAATCAAACATGTTTTACAACAAATCGGGGAAATTCACGTGCACCTCGATAAATAATACCGAAACCAATTATGGTGTAAACCTGACCTAGAGACAATAAATGAGATGAAAAAAACAAAATGGTTTCTGACAGAAAACACATTAGCTTTGCATTAATTGCCGGTGCCTTTATTTTAAACAGCTATTGAAAATTGCTTGAATAGTTAAGGAGCACAATGTTTGCTACCTGAAGTTGAATTGCGTGGATGAAGATCTGACAAAAATTCTTCCAGCTCATGCCAAATGTTAACCGAAGTATGGCTAATTCCACTGAGGTACATGAAATTAAGTTGAAACGTTTGCTGTTATCATACTGTAAGTAATTACTTGTCAAACTATATCAACTAAACGCTTGTAACTTTCCTACAAACTCCTTCTTATGCAACGACCCGAGCCCTCCCTAACATTGTGATAAATCAAGGTGGTACGAAGAAGCGGATATTACGAATGCACAGAAGGGCTGAGGGGTTGTTGGCATTGGCAGAAGGCCATGCGACGGTGGAAGGTCAAGCCACGAAGCCTATAATGCCCTTGTGGCTAAAGGCAAATTTTAGCACAATTAAATATTATACTTCATTTTACGAACTAATAACAAGTCAAGAGGTATAACATTGGCTCCAATAAAGGGTGGTTTTATTGAATTATATGGCATATAAGGGAGTTATATGTGTGTGTATATCACTTTAATTACTCGCCTCACTTTGGTTTTGGTAATGGGTTACTTATGGGCTCGACTATTGCGCCTCCACCACGGAGCCTGGCCTCCGGGCTATGCTGCCTGTCCTTAAGTTCTACTGTATGTCGACAATACATCTTCTGACCGAGTATTATGTTTCCTTTAGTCTCCAAGGTAGTAAATCAGTGTTCTAGGTTAGCACTTGCACATTTGGCTTTTTAAAGGTACTTTGATCTGTCCTCCTGAATTTTTATCAAACAGGTAAATGAACGGTCTTTTGGATCTAAAACACTGCATTTTTAAGTTATAAACCCACAAACTATTTTGCTGCCTTTACTGGTTAACAGTTCATCCACTGGGGTTTTTCTTTAATTTGCTTACTTGTATCCTCAATTATATAAGCCTTCTGATGAGTTGTCTTGCTTTACTGATTTAGGTATTCTGTAGAGTAAATTGGCTAAACTGAAGTTTTACACCTTAAGTTTTCTCTTTGGCCAAACAAAATATAGCATTGTTCTAGAGGGTTATGCAGCGCCTCGAGTCTTGCCTGGAGACAGAAGAAGTAAAAATGCTGGGATAGAAAATGTATCATCGGTAGGTGTCTACTGGTATGCCCCAGTGGCCACACCGTCCCGAGGAAGCACAACTTCAGTGCCTTCAGTGCCCGCGTAATCGAAACTGGCACCGTCTTTGGTCAGTCTTCCGCGTCGACCTACATAGTGTAGTCGCTGTTGTAAGAAAAATTCAACTGTGTCGGTCATCAAAGTAGCCTTACAGGTAGGAGGAAACATGACCGCAACGCTATCAACTCCTCCTGGCAATCCCATTGGATCTTAAGTTCCACCCCGTATAGGAAACGTATTGGAGAAAGGGGGTTTGTGCTGGCCACCATGCATATCCATCGCTGATTGCAAGAACATTGGTCTAACAGCAGACGGGGCTTTAAACAGTTTCGTGGAAATAAGGTTTGCAATTAATTCCTCCTCGCCACCTGACACACACTTATTTCACACTTATTTCTCTACCTGGGTTCTATCAATGCCGTGGAGAGGTGGAGGAGGTACCCCGTCTTTAATGCACTGGCGTCTTCTTTACAGGCGCCGCAGACAATTTCGTAACGAACCCTTCCAGATTATTCCATGCTAGTGCAGATTCACAAAATCCTTTAGCTTATAATCTTTACTAATCGGCTTTAATAGAAACATTTATCAAAGTCAGTCAGTGTATTTTCATATCAGGTTCTTGGCCGAAATTGAAGAGAAAAACCATTTTCTGTGTTGGGTTATGCCAGAATAGCTCTATGCAAAACAAAGCTTGAATTTTTACTGTCGCTTGGACCACAGCATTTCGCCATTTGACATTGCATCTTTGTTTGTGTTTGTTTGTTGCCATGGCGACACGGTCATATTGTTACTAGCATTGTAAAAAGTGCTTTTGGGGATAAAGGCAACCTCCCGAGATCTTTCATAGGGCAGTGAATTTCTTTTCAGGTTAGGGAAATAGAGAAGGCATGCCAGTAACTGCTCCAAGCCTTGTACAGAAGGGACGTCCATCTTAAAGTTAGCGGTACAAATCTACGAAGGGAAGCAATAATTCGTTCACTTCTTAGTGATGTTTATTCCCAGGGCCTAATAAACGCTTTTGAGGCCTTGATGAATTAGCTTTGATGACATTTGACCCTTAAAAGGCAGTAGACGGGAAGACAGGAAGGGGATGAGATACTAGATCCTTACCTTTGAGTTCATACACTGTTCTCTTCAAATAAAGTATCAGCTTGGGATACCTTACTTTGTCTTACCAACCATGTTCTAATTCAAACTTCTCAAAATTCTGGGAATTCTTGACTACTGGTAAATTATTCACTGCCCTCACCGATTCCTCTTGTGCAGGTTATGCATTAGCCATGAGCCCAAAGATGGGCGTTTCCCCCGCAGTAAGTATTCAAAAAAGCAACTGTTGAAGCCTTAGGCATCATTTAAAGCAACTGATCTGAGCATTCCTCCACTGGAGGTCTCCCGTGCAAGTTATGGGCAGAAACCTCCTTCCTCACCACAATCTCTGCCGTGCTAACCTGCACCACCACGGATGCCTGCCATCTTGACTGGCAGAACTTCCACCGTCCACGACATGCCCTCCTACACTCGTAAATCCACCTTTGCTTGATTCTCTTAACACTGACTTGAATAACCATCTGGTTTATAGATTTGGGAGAGCCACATTTAAAGCAAGAAAACCATTTTTAATTTACTTTAACGGAATTTCTTTTTCAACAGCCAGCCCCAGGATCCACCGACTTTGAATCTAGAAGCCTGGTCGATGAAAGCATCCGGATCTAAGGTGTACGAAGGCACTCAAATGCAAGTTTTGCTACTTACAGATCTTATTCTAGGTTTTAAGTTCAATGAGTATACCATTATAAAGGTGCCAAATTTCAGAAAAATGCATACGAAATAAACAGTTTAGCTAAAAAATACGCTAGCTATGTAGAGTTCCAACATACGTCCAGTGCGTAATGGACGGATTGAAACCGCTTGACGTGATTATTCGGTTGTAAGGCCGTCTATTCTTCACAACTTTAAGAGTAGCAACAAATGAAGAACGAGAATTTCTAAGTTAAACTTATATAACCACTGCTACGAACGAGAAAGATCGCACAGCAAACCACTAGGAACAGGATGAAAGACGATTTTATAAAATATTATGAAGGCGAGTGTGAATCTTTGTGTGAGCGGGAAAGAACGGCCATTTGACTTCCAATCAGGATCAATATAGACTCTTTTGAAATAGATTTAGCATTCTCTATCTAAGAGCTGTCAAAGTTTCATAAGGCAGTTGATTCAATGATACCAGTTTATAATGCAAGAAATTTCAAAATATGCAAGGCGACATGACTCTCGGTTTAGTAGAAGAAATGGAATGAAGTAGAGTAAAATTTTGTTGAGTCAGAGGCTATCAGCGCTCTTTCAAGATACAGATGCCGTCTGCTTGTTCTTAATTGGGAGATAGAGCTTGAACTCCGCTGGCAACTCGTCTTCTGAGTAGAGACGATCACAAAAGTACACTCTTCGAATTCTGCAGTTGGCGTGAATCTAAATATGAAAAAGTTGTGTAAAGCATAAAATTTCTATGAACCATTTGATTAAAAACGCTTTAGAGGATAAGTTCTATAAAGGCGCAACGAATCTCGAGAACCTTACATTCGTAAATGAAATCATGTACTATAATAGCGGCCAAATTAGTCTTTGTAGACCTGAGATACGTAGCTGTAAAGGTATACCTGAACTCGCAGTGTTTCAAGATAATTTGTCCCGTATGCACGACGAGTAAAGTCGGACAGATTAAACTGAATCTGGTTCCAGCCTTCGTCCAATCGCATGGGCATAGTGCAGATAAAAGGCTTCACGCGTGTCGTGCTCTGGTAATTACTAGCTCTGAAGCGACGCCGTATATTTTTGTCATCAATGATCTGCAAAACACTGTTAAAACGCCAAAATATCATGCCTGAACTTCGAAAGTGAAGTATTTTTTCAGGTTCTTAACTATCATCACCAGAAACGGGAGTTTGATCCCTAGAGTTTTGTTTGGACCGGCAGGACACGATATATATGTAGTACTAGAAATGAAAAAAAAAGACATAAGCCTTACCTGACGTTTGTGCCCATGACCTCTAAAACAAGGGACTGTATATCATTATCGGTAATTCTTTTGATATGCCCGTTTTGCACCTAAGTGTCTATATTAACCACATTACTTTGGTACGTTTTTGTCCCATATCTGAAGCGGTTTGCTTCCAATGCTATAGAGGATTGAGAGAAAACCACTTTGAAAGGAGTTTTTAAACATGTCAGAGGTTTGCTAAACACAACTATGGATAGAAATGTTGCCACTTTTCAACAGCTCGAGATACTTGTAAATATGTAATCGATGGAACTAAACAAACTTCAAGGTAATTTGGGTTAGTTACAGTTTTCAATGATCTGTCCATAACACAATGAAATACGTATTTAGTAGGTGCTTTAATATCATTTAAAGCAATTTTTGCTCATTAATACGATTGCTAAAGTTGTGGCTTGTGCAATTTCTATGTAATTATACTTTTTTTGTATGAAGGCGCTTATTTGTTGATAAAAATTGTCGCATTTTCCCCAATTTTGTCAATATTTAAAATGGTTAACAAGAGTAGTACCAATTTGTTTCTCAAAATGCTCCGTATGCATGCGCACTTTTAAACAAAAGTGGTCGTTCAGACCTCTTTTTGGCCATGAGCATCTGTAGCGTCCCGAGACTCCCTGAAGACGAAAGAAGACACAATACTCGGGCAGAATATATATATTCAGCACGGAGAAGGTGTCTGGGCTATTGGCACGGTTCAAAAGGCCAGCCCACCCAGCGAGGTACAAGGGGCTAATTCAAAGTACAAAAGTGGCGCCTCAACAGAACCGAGGGATAAACCACTATTGTATTACACATCACTAAGAGAATAAAATAGCGCCTATTTCGCTTAATAATTTTGACGCTTTCAGCATGCCTGTTTCGTCAAGTAGTCTGCACTGGTGTATAATAAGAAGCCTCAAAAATTGTTCTTTTTCTACCCCTTCTACTTAACCGATTGCTTTCGTGCTATCACAGTTGACTTGTCCATCACTTTTGAACTTACTCTTCGGGGTGAGGTGCCCGTTTTATTAGTGGCGATTTATGTAATTCTAAAAAAACTCACGCGACTTTTTCATAACTTACTGTCACAACCTCATTATTAAATTTTCCGTTTAAGGCTTAAGCTTTTAAATTCATCCATTGATTAATGTTGTTACGAGATCCACTGTCTAACCGGCCTCTCCTCTAGCCTAAGTTGTATATCACTAACAGTTTCAATTAATTTAGTTATTATTTTCACGAAAATCATGTCACTCTAATATTGCGCCATTTTTTTGTTGGAAATTACCCTTTTCACTTTGAGAAAAGCATGCCAACTATTTGTCTCCGCACGAAAAAGACGTAGTAGACAATAAAACACAGTTGGCTTAATCAAACAAATTAATATGTAACCCACACAATAGTTTACTCAACTTCAAAGAGAATTTCAGGACCCCTTTTATGCGGATACCCAACCATATTCCACTCTGCGGGGGTCATCGACTGCAGAGTGTCGAGGTCAGCCTCTCTGACGCACACGAATTTTTCCAAGCGGTTCAATTCTGTGGACGCTTTAGTCGGTCTAAAAGCACTTGTTGGCAGTGTTAAGGCCATCTGCAATGCGCAGATAACAAAAGTACAAATGAGAAGAAGAGGCCTGTTGTAGATCATCTCCAAGTATTGGAGTCTGAAAAGGAGGCAAAATGGACAAGAGTAATGTCGCTTTATCACATCGATATAAGTTCAAACCTTTATATGCAAAAGGGCAGGAAAAAGTGCTTTGCTAATTCGAGATCAAATCAGTTTTGTCTCTGCTTCGCTAAATGTTCCAAAAAATAGTGGGAAAAATATTACGAGATTGTAAGTAGAGAAGTTATGAGGGAAATAGTTAAGCCAGACCCACTCGATGGTGATCTGGTCCAGTTAGTGTGACTAGGCTCCGTTTTATACTTGGCTGAATGGCTCTTATACAAACATACCTTCGAGAAGCCTATCTTATCTCTCAGTAGGTAATGGAAAGAAACTCAGCACGATGTCAAAGCCAGCTGTGGTCTTTCTCAGTGGAATCAAAAAGTGATCATTTGAGTGGGCGACTGCGGATAAAAAGGGTGGTGGAAATAAATACTACTTGTGGTGGCTATCTTGCGTAATTTTATGCTTTTAGTAGGCTTTTTAGATTTGGGGAAGGATCAAAGCAATGTGTTGAGAATGAATGCGCATACGGTAAAGCAGGAGATCATTTTATTTAGTAAGTTTTAGCAAGAAAATTTAAAAAAGTGCAAATAACGAGGTTCATGGCTTGCAAAACCAACTTAACCTTTATAATTATCCAATCTGGAGACGCTTGCATTTAATATGTGTATTTCTAATCTGAAAGTACCACTTTTTTATTTTTCGCCCATGAGTGCATGCAGTGTCTACCGGACCTGGTTTGATCACCGGTGTAAGTGCTTATCTGCAGGCTACTTGCGCTATATTTAGATATTGGACTTACGTTTTAACTCATTGTGACTAAATAAATTTTTATTGCTATTATTTTTAACATTTTGCCGCTGAAGTGCCTCCTAGCTGCGCACACACCCCTCCTTATCATTTGGACAGAACTACGAAGGGTTTGTAAACAGAGGCAACACTTCAGCTGAATAGGCATAAAAACAACAAGGCAAACACATCAACTCCGTTAATAAAGCTAATCCACGAATAGGCTGAGGCTACCCAAAAAGCTTTTAATAGAATAAATGCATTAGGCAAAATTTGACCACGAATATTGTCTTCTTCTCGGAAGTTACGGTATGACACAAATCCAGAAGAATACAGACAGTCTAATTTGAAATATTATCTCCTCCTTTGAAGAACTATGCACTTGAAGTCAATCAATGAACCTTGAAAAGCACAATTTATCACCTACATAACGTAAGCTCTTAATAGCTAAAGTTAAATCAGCCTTCAAAATGCAGTGAACATGCTTTACAGTACGTTGTACAAGGTGGTGGCAATATTTGCAGGTGTTATTTTAAAAATTTGTCACTCACATGATTCGCCTCATGACAGTGCCCAAGGTCAAAAAGTGTGCTTAAACTTAATACTCTAAAGACGTATTTAAATGTATACAATGTGCTTAATCTATACCTCTTTGTCTGCACGATTCTGACCGTAGAGCGACTGTTCAGTCCCCGAATAAGTGGTATCGCTGGTGCTAGCAATATTTAAAATTTTTGCATTGACTTCATATACTTTCATTTTTGCCCTACCAAAATCACTGGAAAGTATCTATTTTATCAAGGTCACATTTGTTCTCTCGTGTCAATGTTTGACTGCCCTTCGCGTTTGAAATCAAGTCGTATGTGGAATGGGAATATGTGAGGGGGTTGTGTCTTCCTACCTTACAAGTTTTACAGAATACCTGTCTTAGTAAATTTATCTAGTTCTTCTTAACTGAATCCATAGTTGGCATGCATAATCGCAATCACGGATGGTGTCAAATACATAGCTTCTTTAATTATGGAGTAGTTCTCGTTATGTAACTCTCATTGCCTTATGATTCCTTTTTTCTTTTAGCAAAATTGCTCAGAACTATTCGACCACACTTTAACAATAGGCGGAGTGAAAGCATCCGACGGAGTTCTTGCGGCAACTTTGTTCCTACTCCGCGCATGCGCTTTCGATCACCTTTTCGTGGATCGCTCACGGTTGAAAACTTGGATACTTTTCTTGACACCAGAACACTTCATGTCGATCTTGATGACTACATGGCACAGGACCGTATCTCTTCAAAATGTCCAATTCAAAAGGTTCACGCTAGTCAGCTTGCTGCTAACAACCCCATTGAAGATCGGTGGAACTGTGGCTTTATTCAAGTGGGCACATTCCTGGGTTTTTTGGTCCTCGGAGCCTTGATCTTTCCTATCATATTATTTAACACTTTAGACGAATGAGGAAATATCAAAATTCGTTTTCTCTGTGGTCGACGGTCACTCAGGCTCCTCGTGTAGCCATGCACTGGCTTGGATTGTGCTAGAGTACATCGCTGCAACTCTTGTAGGACCCGAAGATCTCGATGCTGCTGTAACTCGTCTTGCGAGTCTACCTTCCGACTGTGAACTGCCTCCAAGGATTGTAGAGCAGCCCACCCTCTACAACAATAAAGGTAAAAATGTGACGAAGCGCTTCCTCACCAATCGACTGCCTCCTCCCGATATCAGAAAATTCCTCATCGAAAGATTGGTCATTTTCATGCAGGAGCTGAAGCTTTCGCCGCTGTCTGAGAAGCATTGCTGTGAGTTTGGGTCATTGCATCATTTTCTTAGTCTTGTTGGATGTCTGCTCTCCGCATGGGCTTAAGGTTGTACCGACGTTTGCTTTGATGGGGTCATGTGCTCCATGGAACCATTATATCTTCTGTGGGAAACGTGTTTTGTTTTTCATCCCTGATTCCATTTTTCGCGCCGTTACCCTGTGTGGTACAGGCAATGTCTGTGCATTGTTTTCTCCCCACCAAAGCATGAGTGGGAAGCTCCACGCGCCTCGCACCTTTGCCCTACCTAAGCGGGTGTTTCTCTCCCGCATGTGTGTGTGTGTGTGCTGAAATTGTGCTTCCATTATTAAAAGTAATGATTTCACGTAAACAGAGGTTGGGGTTTGATCCATTTTTACATAGTTTACCAAATCCAGACCCGCATGTGATGACTGAAGGGTTTACTGCCTCCAGATTTACTACCTTAATTACACAACGAGTCAAGCCATGTGATAATTTAGTTTTACCGGTTTTTTTGGTTAATAAGAGCGTGTAGGGTTTGGCGTTCCATGAAGATGAATTTGTTTAGCACTTTTGGAATTTTTGTTTAGTTCACTTTCCCCCAATCATTTTGTGCTTCTTCTATTGCGTTATTTTCAAGAATTGGTGTGATAAGTGCCAATTAAGCCCAGCTAACTTTTGTGAATGACAAATTAGCGGAAAAATTTCAAGACTGTGGTGACACGCCCTTTCTATGTGAAAACCTCAATCAGCTAAGATGACTAGGGTATGGCAACTTTTGCTGTTGCTAGGCAACTTGGAAAGTACCTTGACATTTTCTTTCCCGAAGTGATGCTGTCGTCTTCATGTTCGCCCTCCGGTTCATGCGAGAGTTGAGCAGTCAAGAGGCGAAAGGTAGTCGCGTGACCTAGAATCGAAACTCAGTGATTTTACTTCATTTTCTTTATATTTTTAACGCAAACCGTTTGATTATGCGTCCTCTATCTTCTTCCCGATTCTAGCTGTATTTAATCCAACAATGGTTTCTGTTTTTGGATTTTAACCACTTTCCTCGTGAATTGGGGTTCAATCTTTCCGCTCCAAACCTGTCTCGCCTTCCTTAAACTTGAGTCACTGAATTTAGAAGGTAGTTTCTGTACTTTTTGTCCATCAGTTTGTATCTCTGAGCTGTGACACTCACTCACACATCCTGTATTTACCAGAAATACTTCATTATACCGTTTCTTGACAACTCTAAGGAGGTGAATACGTGATTTGTACTTTCATTCTTTGCTGATTGCTTGTTTCTCATTCATGGTCTAAAGCTATGCCTTCCCCAACTGTTTGTCTCCGTAAAAATGGCAGTTTTAGGTTGGTTTAGGAGCGAAGTACACTTTTGACCTTTGGAGGAATTCATGCGTGAAACGACAGTAGCATTTGTTCTTTCACCCTCAGCCTACTGAAGCTGCTTAAACTACTCCTGTGTCTACTACCTTTCATAAATGGGACTTGGCTGCTTTTTTGTGTGGGATGACATGCCGCCTTTTCCTGTCACACATACGTGACGGTCCGACTTTCTTATCCGAACCTAATCTCGTAAACGTATGACCAAAGTTCTCGTCAGTTTCTAGTAGCTAGTTCCTTCATTGTCCCTCGTTTTTGCTCGTTCTCGCTGTCTCCATCTCTTTATTCCCAAATACTGCCGCACCACTACCGACGCAGTTCCGCAGTCGCAGTGGTGGCGACACCTCCGCCTTGTGAATGAACCATCCTCCAACACGGTAGCGAGCAAATGACAAATGACATTTGCATAAGCCTCATGCTTCGCCTCCCTCCTCTCCGTTCTCTCGGTGCGTGCGTGTACGTAGACACACCCCGTGCATTTGCATACCTTTGTTCACGTGTGTACTTTTTTGGCGTCTAAAATTACTTTAAATCACTGCTTCTTCTTCTTTCTCTTCCTGATAAAGGAAATAAAGCTAGCTACTTACCAAGGCGTTTGGTACTTCCGTGCACTGGAACAAGTTGGTCAGTCTTGCAGCGTCCTCTTTTCCTCTCAAGCTTATCAGTCTAGGCTGTTGGCTTTTGAGTCGCTGAAATTCCTCCGATTGCACACCGAAATGCGAAGCACCATGAATGCGTGACGGAATCGCCCCCGCAGTACCGTTGGAAGTGTCACGAGAGGGCCTGTTATCCATAGTTTACAACAGATATGTTTTATTTAAAGCTATCCCACTCTAAGGCTATAAAGTGCAAGCCCCCTCATACCAAGAGCAACCAGCTTGTTTGCAGCACGCTATTTTGTGCAACTTGATGAAAAGCTTGTCACATATATGTGACGCAATAGGAGGATTCACGAAGCGTACTTCCCCTCATCCTAGAACCATGTCATCAGGTACATTTGCACGTAAGCGAAGCAATTCTTCTAGATATGAGTATCACTAATTAATCTGAGGCCTGAAACTAAACACCTTCCATCCAGCAGCAGGAGCAGGTGTTGAAAGCACTTCTCCTCGCGTTTTATGGTGTTTTGTCAGGTAAGCGGTGTCTTTACTCGTTAAGTTGGTGTACCCTTGACTCATCCACAAGTGAGTCACAATCGCATGCAAATGCGGCTTGTGAGAATCGCTGCATTAAGCAGATTTGAGAATTCTCTGGTAGTTGTTCTTGAACTGATGAATTGCACTGGTCACAGCGCTCCTTTCACTAGGCTAACCGTTGCCAACGCATAGAAGAGACACTGGTGATGGGCAGATAAGGGGGATACGCCGAACGACATAAGTGGTAGTAGAGCATCAAGGTGTCACTAACTTCCTTCCTGTGTTCTCTACCTCTTAGAGCTAGTCAAATGACGATGCTGGTGCCATAAATACCTTTGTAAGTCTCTCTCCTGCTCCTCTTCCAACTTGTTTTCTTTCAGGTCTCTAAAGGCAAATAAAGCGCCGAATCGTAAAGCGAATGCCAATAGTTGTACACCCATTTTATGCTGCCATGCACTTTCAAGGTGTATCCGCCGCTTTGGCCCATAACTTCTACTTTGTTTGTTTCCTGTTGCTGCCCTATTGGCAGAAGGCATGTAGTGATACTGTTACAGATGAGTAAATTTTGCCGCTCTAATGAATTTTTCTACATATTCTAAAAAATAAACTTTGCAATGGGTAAAGTACATCTCTGGTCCCTCCTTTCTCCACCTTCATGTGGAGGAAAAACTCCGCTTCATTGTGTCAGCGGCTTTTTTTGTGTGTGAAGTTGCTAAAAGTAGGATCTGATTTATATTCCACCACCCGGGTCAACTTTGTTATTTTTTCTCGCTCCTCTGACGTCCTAAGTCCGGGTGGGTTTTTTCTACCACGTGGGACTTTGCGCCACGATGTTGGTTTCTTTTAAACCTACGAAGTTTTTAGTAGAATGTATGCGTTTTGTAGAGATTAAAAATAACTACTTATTTTGCTGTCTTAACTGATAGTTGACTTTATTCCCTTTGACCCATGGAAAAAGTTTAAACCACTTAAACTGTGCGGCCACACTCCTTCACCGTGTAACTTTTGATACTTATTTTATTTAAGTAGACATGCTACTCTGCGATGACTGTCAATTGGGTAAGCCCAATTATCAATCGCCTAGGAAATGCTTGCGTGCTTAAGCGCCACTTTTTATTTTTGCCTTTACTATAATCAAGAGAATAAATGCCTAAACGCATCAGAATGCATTTGTCATCCGTTTTGATATGCCTACCAGGGCTAATGTATGAGTTGTCCGAGTCGCACTCAATGTCAACTGTTTTTGATATCTTGGACAAGTCTATTAATAAGCCTTCTAATAACGACTCAAGCATTCCAGTCGGGACAGCTTTGAGACAAAATTTTCGAGGTATCGTAGCCCAGCTAATTTGTGGCTGTATGAACCTACTGAAATTGTAGAAGTGGTCATTTGGAACTAGATCTTGCTTCGTTCAATTCACATCTTGACAACCGTTTTGTAAGACCTGGCAGAAAAACGGCAGGAGGTACAATGACTACCACTGCTCTCCTTCTATTACTCTTCGCTGTATTCAAAACTTACTGGATAAAATCCATTCTACTAGTCGCTCTTCGGTCAGTCGCCCCAGTTGTACCTTCTGCTGCAAAACCGGAGTTCTTTCCCAATGTTAAACGCTTGAGAATAACGCAGCTTTGGCATTCCTTTAATTAATAACTAAGGCGGTGCATATTGCCACTGCCTACACTAAATTCGATTCTTTTGCGTAAAGACGCCCTCCCTTTCGAATTGTGGAGGTATCTTGTGTTCGCAAGAACTCTGGCAAGGTACTTGGAAATAAGCTTAATTCTATCAGGCCTGACGCGTACCCCGTGTTCATTTAATTCTTCGCTCATGTTGCTTTTCCGACTCACCCGCCAAAATTACTTACCTTTTTCGTCGCAGGGGAGGAAGCATTGATGCGTCTGGACAGTGAGTTGTGCTCCCTCGGTCTGGGCAGTGTTTCAGCGCTGTCAGAGGCGACAGAAAATCCCTTCACCTCGACAACAACGACGGCAGCTCTTTCGGCAGACATGCTTCGCGTAGCACAAAGCGGCGCGGTAGGGGTTTTCGGTCTTCTTGACTGGAACGCCAAAGGCAGCGATGGCGGTGGCGTCGAATTGCAAATTGCTAACGTTGGTGATTGCTCTGCCGTTCTCTTCTCCACCTTTGATGATTCTGGTACGTCATACTTGCACTTCCAACCTTTTGCTCCACTCCTTCTGTTTAGAAATAAGTGACTTAGGATTTATTTTCTGCTGCAGGTGAACTGAAACCAAGGCGCCTAACCACACCGCACAATGGCAGCACAAATATCGATGAACTGAGACGCCTGATGCTCGAACACCCGGATGATAAGGCGGAGGATTTGATACGCAATGGTGGGCGCCTGTTGGGCGAACTGGCGCCCACTCGAGCCTTCGGTGATGTGCGCTACAAGTGGACTAACGAACGTTTGAGGCAAATGGCCGATTACCTCGGTGCTACTGCCGATTCGACCGAGATGACTGCTGGCTCGTGGGCTGGGCTGGAGGCGTTGCCCACACCTTACACCTCTCCACCTTACCTCACGGCTAAACCAGAAGTCACGACCTGTATGGTAAGCGGTCTTTTCGGTGAATCCATTGTGATGCTTAGGTTATTCCTGAGGGCATACAAATTCAGAAGCTTGTTTACTAGCCATTTGGGAAGGAGTTGGGAGTCCGGTAGCCTCGATGATGTAGTTCATGCGTTTAGTTGGGTGAATGACGTTAATCCTTTTTTCCCTTGTCTAGTTGAACCCTTCCGATCGATACCTTGTTCTGGCAACAGATGGACTATGGGACACCCTAAGTCCAGAGAGGGCAGCGTTAATACTGAGTCGTTTGCACCCCGATCAGTGTCCGGCGACGCGTCTCATGCGGGCCGCGCTCTCTTTGACTCCCACTCTAGGGTTACCAAGCCACCGTGGGATGGCGAAGGAGGACTTCAGACTCGCCTCGCTCCTCCTCGCCCTTCCCCCTGGGGTTGCCCGACTCTATCGAGATGACATTACTTTGGTGGTGGTGGAATTGAACGCTCCTCCTGCGTAAGAGTTCTTTTTCCACTCATCTTCGCTTTAAATGCGGCAGCAGTTGCGGTGAATGTGTACATATGTTCCTTTTCCTCCCTCTGTCTTCGGCCTTCTCAAAGAGAGCCTTATTTTGATACTAATTATTTTGATGTCTTCTTGGGGGGGGATCAGGGATTGGCGATAAGTTGACCTATCCCCGTAAGACAACGTTTGTATCGAGAGGATGAGTTGGCAGTGACGTTTTCCGTGTGGATCTAAGCGCTCTTTTAGAAATATGGGATTTTGGGTCAAGGGAGTTTTGTGGTTCGATTGCCTTGTTTATTTTATAACCACTTTGGTGCTAAATACGACAAGACTATTTTTAGCCTCGGAATAAAATTTGTTGCCTTGAAAATCAGTTTGATACAAAGTAGAGGGCGCTTGAGAGGCCGATTTGGTATTGCATTTCTGCAATTTGTGTCCCCGAGGGCACTCCGTACATTTTCAAGGCCACTGTTCTGGTCATAAAAACAAAAAAGTAGAAATGCCTGAGCCTATAAAGCCCTAATAGGAAGACACTCTTCAGTAGTTAATCAGGGTTTATATCCCACTAAATTGCTAACAGCCACTTAAAAAGGCAACAATCATGTTTAAGAGAGTTGGTTTAAGTAAATTTAATAGGTATCTGTTTTTAAGTAAGCTAAATCGGTAATCAATTGTGTGACCCTTAAGGGGAGGAGACATTGAGTACACAAAGGTCATATAATGAATGGCCACTAAATGAAATAATGAAGCCGCCGGTTTATTAAGGACTTAAAAACTCAGTTGACAATAAAATGCCCTTTTTCTAAATATAAGAAATGGGATGAAATCCAAGAAAGACCAACCATATTTGCGTCTCCCTATGATTAGTCGGTGTAAGCAGAATCCATGATATCCTGGTGGTTAAATCCTCCACAAATGTGGCATCTCGCCTGAGTGTGAGTAGGGGCGGTAGGTCGATGTAACATGAGTCCAGTATCACGAGACTAAGGTATTACTTGAAACTAGGACGAACGAGGGGGTCGAGTAGGCAAATATGTTATTTTGATTTGGTCCATTGTAAGATGGGTAATCCTTTTTCAAAGAAATAAACTAGAAAAAGTGCTTTAGATGTTTGTCGAGTCAACGACTGGGGCCTTAGTCAGACCGGCTTGCTAGCGTTTTGTGGTAAACGCCTAAGTAGAGGTGGTGGCGCCGCAAGCTTCTTCTTTTGAATGGCTCTGTACTTCTCGACAAGAAAATTGCCTATTTACACACTCTCATTTTACTCTGACAAGCAGTTCTAAACAACTGGATGAAGGAGAATCACTTTAGTCTCCCAAAGAGAGGGTACTCTCCACTTTTTCTGCTCTGAAGTAATCGCGCAGAAGTTTACGGATGATAAGGAGTTCAAACAGTGTCAGGCAGACTCAAGTAGGGTAAGATGGAACAACAGGACTTAATTTTTCAGTGTTTGCCAGATCCGATTGCCCTAATATTTATAAACCACATCAGAGAATACCGGTTGGGCCAGAGAAATGTGGATTAGACCTTCCTGACCAACTAACTAACTTCAAAAGCCGTAAACCTTTGCGTCAATTTCGTTGTGCCGTTTGCAAAAGGCGTGACACCAAAAAAGTCACACCACCTGGGAGAGGGTAGTGAATCAGCCGACAATTGAATCCAACGTACAAGCTCCAAAATTGTCACTTTGTTTTCCTCTTCCTCTATCTGCTTAATAGAGACCTGTTGTGCGTTTGAGCACCGCTGTACATTTGCCGTAGCAGATGGCTTTTGTATTTCCCTCCCGTGTTAAATGGACGAACATTGCATCAGTTACTCCAAACAATATACTCATCACCCTTTCTCCACCAGCTCTTAAGGCCTCCCTGTGAGGTCCCCGAGACATACGCCAGGTCATCCACAGAAGTCTAAGCTTCGTGCGTGATGGACTTAAGACCTGATTGTTCACTCGCTGTAGGTCAAACATCAACTGTGTCTGAGACCACCTATCGGAAGTAAGTCTTGCACTGGAAAGACAGCACAAGACCCCATTCCACCACGAAACCCGGGCTTAAGGATATTCTTGCCTTCGTTATGGTGAGAGGGTGCAAATGGTGATAACATCTTCTCTTTTCCATGTCCCTGACATTAAAATTGACATCTGAGAATCACGTGATCAGAATTACAATAGCAGGAACAGTTCGGAAACTGCCTTGAAGCAGAAATGGAAGCGACTTGGGGATAGGATCGATTAGGCTTTGAGTTTGTGATTTTAGAGACAAATTCTCCCATAAAAGTGGACTTCAAAGCTGAATTATGTCCAGCTGGAAAGGAGCAATCGAGAGTCCCGATAGCTACTTCAGTAAGTAAAATTTTTAAGGAAATTGTGCACAGTTTGTTACTTTTTAGTGCAATAATAGGGCACCAACCCATTCCGTTCTCTCAAAATCGACTTATATAAGTAGCAATAGAATCCATCTTTCTGAATACCAGGTGAAGTAGCTCCAACATCTTGATGTTTTATGCTTATCTGAATGCAGAGGGCATTCCATTAAAAAAACCTAATCAGCAGATGATTAAAAACTAGGCATAAGGAAATAAATTTCAGTAATTTGAAAAATGTGGGAGGTACAGGAGCCTGGATGATTGTTAGCACGGACCTCCAGTTAGAACAGTCTGGTGCGTCTAGCTCAAAATGCGGTGACGCGCCTGGGCGATAATTCATAAACCAAATTTTAAAAGTCTCTAGCAAATTATGGCCCTAACATTTATTTTAATCACTTTAATCTACTTCCTTCCAATGTTTTCAGTAGAAGTGTCGGTGGGGCTAACACCATGCTCCTGCCTCATGCCGAACTGATTATTTCACATATTTCTTTCAAAAGTTGGCGGTCTCATGTAACCTTAATTAAATCAGGTGAATATAAAATGGAGAATATAATTGTAGCAAGTGTTTTAGGCCTTACAAACTGTCACAGACGTAAATGCCATTCTAGGACTTAGAGTGACAGCAGTAAATCTTTGCCGACGTCAAAACATTGAAGTCACAGAAAGCCAACAAATTCCAACATACCCACTTTACTGTGATGAAATTTGTTTAAGTCTTGGCTTGTGCAGCTTGTTTAGACTTATCTTAATGCGATGCAAGACATGAAATCAGGGCAGAATACGTACTGTTAATGTTTAGAAAGGCTGGGTGGCTACTGACAAGGCCTAGAGGCCACTCTACGCAGAGGAGGTACAGCCAAGGAGCAGAGGAGTGCCCGCGAAACTAAAACGAAGAGTTAAATTGACGGTCTACGTACTTCATAGCCCTCCGCCCCTTTTGAGCAGCATCCCTGACTCTTCCCTTGGTCACCTCCCACTTCAGCCACCACAACGTAGTCGGTGCCGCAAGAAAGGAAGCACCCATCAGCCAACTAAACCAACCATCGAATGTGCGTGCAACTGAGAAGATTGTTGACCGCAGTGTTACTTATCCCTCAACTGCAGATCCAGTGGAATCGAAGGAGGTGCATACAAGTCATCTCGTGGAGAAATGTCCTCGCGTGCATTTTTCCTTACCACTTTGTCGAAACTTCAGTACTGCCCAGTTATGGACCCACATCGATCCTATCGAGCTAGAAGAGAGGTGGAGAAGGTATCTCATATTCACTTAATTGACGTTTTCACTTAGGTGCCACGAAGAGCTCCACAGAGAGATTTTGCGAATGGTTATGGCTGGCCTTGCTTCAGTGGTTAATATCACTCCTGCAGACCGTTGGAATGGGGTAATTTCCAGAGGTATGGATTCTACTTCCACCACGTTAAGGTTGAGCCTTTAGAAATGGAAGTCAGGGCGGTTGTCCTTTAGGATCGGGTTAGATTATCGCGGTCACCAATGCAGCGTAACGAGTGTCTTCTGAAGACCGAAGAAGCCGCAGTATTAAGGTGGAATATGTGTTGGCGGTGTACAAAAGACTGGGGCGCTACCGGCATGACCTGAAGCCCATTCTGTCTAGTGGAACCATAGAGGTGGAGTCTTAGGTGTCCGCGTAACCAAAACAAAGCGACATACAACCGATCATGGTATTGCAACACTTTTTAGTTATCAGGTGGGTGGACTGGAAACCTTCGTGACCGACATGCTCCCAACAATCTCCACAAAGCGAGGGGAAGGGGACGGCAAATTCTGATTTTTCCATAAAACTTGGATGGTCTGTAAGGTCGCGCATTATCACAACAAGTAAATACCTTTCCGCAGCCAATATTCTCCAGCCGAGAGTCTGAAGCCGGGGAGCGAATTCGCCAACTGCAACTTGACGGGATCACCTTCAGGTAACAGTTCCATTCAAACATAATAAACAATTCCTCTTTTTCCCAGGTCTCTACAACTGAAGTAACAACTTGAAAAGAGAAATTAAATCCAAGCACAAGTTCAAGGTAATAAATCATTCTTTCCAAAACAGTTCATCCTGGTTGTCGGTCTTTTGTCTCAGAGGCGACAAAATTCGAACAATGGTACATCAATCACTCCGTGTCCTAATAATCACGGACCTGCCAATTAGTCCACTACATAAAAACTATTTTTTTTAAAGTAAATAGATTTTTGGAAAATTTAATAATTGCTTTGTTACTTAGAAAGATTTGTGCAAGTTCTGTAACCTGCGATACGTGCTTGTGCTGCCTCCACGTAGGGCCATTAACAACGTCGGCATCGCATCGAGTCTTTCCACATCGAATATTACACCACAAAATAAAATTACCTCTCATTACCAACAAGATCCGGGCGCTTTGGTTCCATGGCCTTCGAGCAACAAAGAAGAACGCTACTAGACACCCCTTATGCCTGCCAAATATCCGACGTCCATGGCCTTGTCGGACCCCGCCCAATGTCTTCCTTTGACTGCCTAAGTAATCCAAAATGCTGTATTTTTCCACCAGTTGGTTCTAATACTACCGTAGTTCAGATGTACCTCGAGCGAACGCCATTCTGTACAGCGAAATCAAATGCACCTCTGATATTCCACAAGCCAAATACCCCGCTCCTTTTATCTTCCACCACATCAGCGCGAAGAACTAGCTTTGAAGGGTGATTGGCAAGGGCATCCACTTTCTTGATTGGTTACCTAGGCAGCGACATCCCCATCTTTCTACCGACGGGAAGGCGAGAGGTGACACTGGGAAAGAAGCATAAAGCAGGATTTTGTTCCTTTCTTCTTGGCAAACTATCCAAATTGGCACCCGTGGAAATTTTGAATAAAAACTGACGCAATAACCTTACTTTCATAGTTAAAATAAAACACGAGTGTGACATTACAATCGGCTATTCACCTCTCGGTTTCTGTAACGAACAACTGAGGGCGCCGTCGAGCTACTTGACCTCCGGACCACGCCACTCGGCCAACAGTTATACACCAAGATTTCACTTTCAGCTCCAGTACTTTACCCTCTTTTGTCTTCAGGAAGATTTCAAGGTGGTATAACAAGGCCAAAGACCCAAATATTACAGCTCGGTGGCATTGCAAGTTACATGGATCAGACAAATACATCCAAGTGACTCTTTCATACTCAGTACAGTGTAGAATAGGCCTCTTACATCTTTTTATTTAAATTTTACTTTGATTTTTAGTTCTAGGTCATAACACTAACCTGTTTTGGAGTTTAAATATACTGCAATCATTTTAAAGTAACTGGTGGAGGCGTTCAACAATCCACCGTTACTTCCGCTCCACCCGTGGATAAAAGTTGCCGGGGCGCAGGATACAATCTATTCACTTAAGTTTTGTAGCAAAGCAAATTATAAATCTGGAGGAAAACAAAAGCGTGAGTATTACCAAAAACAAGAATGACAGGCAAAGTGACAAGAATTTCTGGTGTGAATTGCTTGGCATGCTTCAAGAGGTGTTGTAGCATTGGTCCTGCTGAACACAAAAAAGTTGGAGAGGTTTTACAAGTTATAAGCGTGGAGGAATAACCGAAGAAAACTGTTACCAAAAATCAAACAGTCAAAAAACTTTTGCCTCAACTGGTTGAGTGATTTTGTTGAAAGTAAATGTGATTCGGAGTTGATAGGAAGATTGACAATGACAATTTGAGTCTGCCAGTATGCCTGTCATTGTAAGTACATAGTTTAACAAAAAAGCCAAAAATTGTGCACAAATTAGTGATTAATCTCTCTACCTTGTTAAGCTTTTTGTAAGAATAATACTATACACACAGCACTGCCTGTTCTGGTTAAAAGTTTGTGTCATCTGTCACTTGCCTACTGCCAGTCAGTAAAGCTGTATTTGGGATCATCATTAAATAGGCCTCTCTATGTAAGCCCTCTCAGCAAACTTTCTCTGTCTGTAGTCCTCTAAGTCTAGCGAATAGGTTAACATCCATAAAAGCTAGATTGCTGAGTGACAGTAGTCAAAAGTTCTGGAGAATTCAATTATCTTCGACCATGGTGCTTCCCACTTCAACTCCTACCAACCCTACAATTCTTCCATTCTACCTATCTAGTTAATTCAGATCTGAGGTTTAGTGCATTTTTTCTTTCAAAAGAGCCCTATAAAGAATATTTTGAGAGGAGAGCAATCTACTAGTCCGTATAAGCCTTAACCGCAAATGTGTTGAATGTTCCCAGGATCCTGATTGGTTGAAAGTGACCAATCAGATTGACCCTGCCTATCACCTCATCTGATGAACCATATAAGAAGAAATCTGCAGGTGCTTTTACGTTTAACATTTTACAACATGAAAAACGTAAGTACCCACCGCTAACGCCTTTAATTACAATGATGATGTTTGAAGTAAGTTGTACAGTCAGGTGCCTGTCCAAAAGGTATTCCAACCTCTACATCAAATATAGTTTTCTTGGAGTGTATGCGCCTTATTTGTTGCATATTCTAGTGGTGTTGTTGATTAGACAATCGCCTTGTCGACATTTTGTTGATGAAGTGGGGATACTCTCCTAGACATAAGTGTACTTTATAGTACCTCCCATTTTCCCAGCAATTTAAGAGTAGACTGTAACAGTTTCCTCCTTTAAGACAAATTGGTTTTGTGTATGCCCCAGCTTAGGAGTAATTGAGCAGGCGATTATATATTTCAATCCCGTTTTTAAGAAGGGCTCTCTGTTTTCCAGCGTTGATGTCTAAGTAGTCTAGGCATGACATATCAGACCTCCCATCATGCAAATCTAGCCATGTTTTACGATTTGACCCGAAATCATTTACGTAGCCTCTACTTGGCCATTTGAGGGTTTAAAAATTTAATCCGACCACTTTCTGGTAATTAGTCTCGCCATTCCCAAGGGTCAGAACTACATCGAACACATACTCACACGTACTCACATTTGCGATAATTTGTTTCCTCCTCTCCACGCTGAATTTGTTCAGGAGGAAATCGGATTACACTGATTGAATTATGTGTGAAGATTTAGTTGTTACATAAGTGTTTAAAGCCCCGCTGCTCCTTTCCTCACCCACCGAATGCGTTATTCTTACTCCCAAAGGGTCTCCTAAATCACTGCAGACACCGAACATCAACCACATTTGTGTGTTTCCCCCCCAAATTGCAATGTGTCCGCTCCACGACAGGAAGAGGTGACAAACTGATTTTGTTAACATAATAGCCGCCAAGCTTCTAGTCGATTGAACAGGAGACAAAGATTAGTTTGCTTAAGCCTTCGTCAACGTTTTTCTAGGTTTCCCAATATTTCATGCCACAAATTTCACTTCGGCTGGTCTTCTTCTCTGTGGTGCTCCTTTTTGTCACAAATGCCGTACACGGGACTCCCAGCAGCTATGAGAAGACAGCACAGATGGATGATCTGCCTGAGGAGCTGAGTTTACGTGACTATCTAAATCTCATGCGTCTGAGAGCTCTCCACGAGGAATTGGATGACGGCAGCGATGGTGAGGTGGAGAGTTTTGGAAAGCGGGCACGATTCCGTCCGCGGTTGGGAAAACGAAACTACAACTTCCGTGCGCGTCTTGGTGAGTTTTTATTAATTGAAAAGTGAAATTTAGATTCTCCACGATAACATTAAAGATGCTCTGCTTGGGATCCGCAGTGAGTTAGTGTTGTATCCTAGCAAAGGAGTCATAACCTGTATTAAGATTGGTCGGTCGTTAATCCAGGATTCCGTATGACCTCCGTTAGGGCATCCCAAGCCTAGATTGGGAGCGTGCGGCCCAGCAGCAAATGCATCAAAATGTGGTGAATTTGTAACACCCACAGTACCGCTTCCTAAGGCGTCTTACTGTTGCAAAGAGCTCTATGGAGATTTCCACAATAGCATGTACTTGAAGAAACGAACGGGAGCATTGTATGCCATATCAGTGTAGACCAGGATGGACCCCCTCGAAGGTACATCCTGCTGTTCGCAAATGACTTGCATCTGTGTAAAAGTTAAAGGGAGGATTCGAGGTAGAACAATGGCAAAAGGAGAGGTAGGAGAAAGGCAGAAAGTGCCAGCATATGGGCCAGATTCACTCTGTCGATCCTGACTAAAATCTTTCGTATTGTTGCAGGCCATTTTCAAGTAGACGGGGAGAAAGTTGAATAGTGCCATCCCCGACAAACACAACGGGTGATTAAAAGGTCTAAATGGAGTTATGAGACTTGATCAGGGGAACGGAGAGAAAGTTATATGGAAAATGGGATGTTTGAGATACGATGCCCTAAAAAAAGGCCGACTCCATTGGTGGTGGAAACCTCCATGAATGCTTCATAAAAAAGTTTAACTCAAAAAACGGACAGCAGATACATTATTTGAGGAAGAAACTGAAATGCATATAAAGGCCTGCCATAATAGCAGCCTCCCTTTGGCAGTTAAGGAGGAGGTTGGCGGCAAGATGGCTCTGGTGCAGGAAGGCAAGTAGACGGATTGCAGTTGTCTTGGAAAGAACTCGTCAATTTTTACGGATCTAGATAGACATTCCATGTGCCTCAGTAGTTAAGGTGAACTTCTGTCATCAAGGTCAATGCTTGTTAATAATCTTCAGGGTGGCGTTGCGTCAGACACTGCCGCGGCCTTCAATAAGGTTGCCTTCCAACAGTTCCTCAACCGATTTTGGGTCAAGGGCACTGCTTACCTCGCATACAACTTCTTTAATCAGTTAGGTGGACATGTAAATTTAAGGCAGTGTCTTTACCACTATCAGCGACGGGAATATCTCTGGCGTTGTCGGCCATTGTGTAAGCAAAAGCGGCAACAGGACCACATCGTGGTCACAATTCATAGTTTAGCGTTTCACTCCAGCGAATCTCTCCTATGAAGAAGAGAAAGCAACCTGCTACCATGACCCATCTTGGACATAAAAGAGCTTCCAGGCAGGGATCCTACACAGATTTGCATAAGCACATTTCAGTCAGTCATGGGTTTGGGATCCCTCAGATTGCCACTCTTGGGACTGCCTTGATCTCTGTTGGAACGTCGCGACTCGCGCGGTTCAAGATGTAAACAGCGTCAAGTGTCTTTTGATTCATTTACTTATTCAATCCGCCTTTTATCTTAAAAATATTAAATTATTCACCGCTTATATTCGACAACTTCGTTATAAAAATTAATTTTGAGCAAGGTAGGCATTTATGGAATCGCCATTTCGACAAACAAAAGCTTTGTATCATTGTCTTTTTGGTCTACTATTTCTTAGACAAAAGAATTAAACAATCGGAAGAAATGAAGCTTTAAGCTACCTTCTCTCGTAAGCTTAGTTTAAAATGGTCTTAAGTAAAAGGGTGTTCCATTTGCCTCTCGTGGAACATAGTTTCGCCCCATTAATTCGGGCACAAAATGTGTCAAAGGCGGGTTATTGCTCCTAGATGGCCGTATTTAACCATTGCATTGTTAAGTATTCCGAATGCGGAAATAATTTTGAAAAGGTATAATAAATGAGCCATCACATGAATGTGCCACCAAGCGGAACCCTTCCTAGCGTCGCCTACTCGATTCCATGATTTTATGGATACTACTACGGTGAAATGATGTTTGCTGGAGGATTTATTCAACTAAGTGAGATCGCTTCCCTCCAAGGGCTTCGGTTCGGTGCGAATTACCGACTATTGATTTTTTGCTCGGTGGAACAGGAGGCTGCTCACCGCGCCAGTGCAGCACCTTGAAGCCTGAAGGGAAGCGCAAAACCGTGGAGGATTAGCTCACTGTTGTGCGCAAAAGAGCCGGGAGACTCGAGGTGGGGTCAGGAGGCTCTCCCGTAGAGAGCGAAAGACCAAATGGCAGTTTACTGCCCTCTTTTAGATCCAGTAAAATCGTGTCTATTTTATGCATTTATGTGAGATTATAGCAACTCTCTCACCCACAGATTGGTTTACTTCCAAAATCCCCTCCAAAATATTTTTGTAGATGGCTATCAATCGGATTGTGTGTTCTTTTCTTGTGGCTCGTCTTTCGCAATTCATTCTCCTGTATTCGACTAACTTAATGAAAAAATGTTCGTGCACTTTTTATAAAATCAGATTTACTTTTAATTGCGCGATTAATAGTCCACTTTTGTGGCATTTTAATCCAGTTTAAGTGATCCATTTCATTAACAGTCCAGACATTTAATCAGCTCAAAGTATCCTTTTAATCAACCGACGAAATATAGCACCTGAAGTTGTCGCCTCTTTTTCTAGTTCAAATTTTTGCTAAATACGAGGATTCGGCATTACATAGGAATGTCACTGACTACTGAAAGTGGACAATTTAAAGTGCTCAACTGTGGCATAATCAAGCACATTGAAAGGTTTCCGTGAGCCTGTTTCTTCGGACGTAGCTCTGTTACGGAGTTACCTTGAAGATGCCTAATTACGAAAGCAAAAGGTTTTTTTATCTCAGAACTATAGTCTCCTAGACTTCTCTGAAGACTAAAGGAGATAAAATACTAGGGCAGAATATGTATTATTGGCGCACAGAGGGGCTGGGGTGCCTACTGTCATGGTATGGAGGCCAAGCCGCCCAGTGAAAGAACAAGCGCGGAGCCTCCTGTGCCTGCTACTTCTCGATGACGTTGAGTGCAAAGAAATAACAAATCTTATTCTATTTATTGTTTAACAGGGATGCTAAACGCTTATTCTACTGCTTTAGGTTAGCATAAAAGCATACTGGATTGGACTAGACTGAACCGTTCGCCGTTTTGTAGACTCCCCCGCCTATCAACATGTAATACTACTGAGATGTCCTTTGTGAGGCAAATAAACCACTTCCTTAATAAATGTGTAATCAAGTTCCATGCTTTTTTCAGGTTCCTGAGACTGAAGTTTTGATATGAATCTGTGTTAGATGCTCCTTTTTTTCACGTTGCAACTCGAAGTAGCTAACTAATCCAACGCTGAAGTAAGTAGTTTCAAGGGCGCAGCCATCAAAATAAAACACTTTAGACGTCAGTTGGCACTTAAGTTCCCGAATTCGGGCTGAAAATCGACTGTAGGGTAGATAGTGGAATAATGACAAAATTGACTGAAACGTCACCATGCCAAAATGACAAAGTAAATCTGTAGGGATTGAGTAGGTTGTGTAGGTAAACATGTGTAGTCCTCCCTTCTCCTTCAGCATCAATCCCACTCAGTCCTCTGTAGTGGTTGTTAAAAAGTAGTCGGTCCCCTTAAAAATCTCTCACGAACCGAGAAAGAAAGTCCTATACTGATCCTTTCTAAGGAAGAAAAGACAATTCATCCCTCTGTCAGTTATGCATCTCATCGATGCCGACAGATCGCCCGCTTATGCAAATGTAATTCACAAGCGGACAATTGGTTGTTGAAGCGTTTGTTCAAGATGGTTTCATGAGGCTAATGTTCAACATCCATTCTTCGTTGGCACCGTATCCTCGTTTCAAGGCTACCTAGACGTCTGGGCCACCCACAGTTTTTCATACCATGGAAGGTGGTGCTTTTACCCAGGCAATTAACACCCTAGGTCAAGGTTGCAGTCAGCTTGTGTGTACTTGGTGGTGGGATTGAAGGAGAGGAGCTAGGAGGGTTATGGCTGAAAGCATAAGGTGGGTTGCTTTTCTCTGCATCTTACACTTTTGACATTGTAGCTGTCACTAATACTGATGATTTAGCCTGTCTCCGTCTTCTGAAGGGTCAACATAATTTAGGTACTTCTGGCAAAAGCAACAACAGTTCTGACAAAGTGACGGATTGCAGTCATGAAAATGATGTCAATTTCCTCTTAATATGTAAAAATCATTGATGACGGATCCAATTTTGTAAATATGAAGAACCTACACCTCCCAAGTCCTTCCTGATGTCTTGATAAGCCAAGGCGGTATGGTGGAGCACTCATCAAACATAAAATGAAACTGAGAAGATATTCAACAGTGACGCCACCGGATCTGGAGTTCCATCCTGTTTGCAAAATGTACTGGGGGGAGGGGGAATATGCTAGGCATCTCGTATATCCATCGCCAGTCGTACGAACACTGGCCTGAAAGCAGCATCATATAACAAAGGACGGTGGTTAACATGATTCCTTTTTGACATTTTGATTTCACTTCAGTGCTGCCCAGCCACATCTCTCAGGGTTCTATCCGACTAGTAGAGAAGTGGTGGAGGTGCTGCGTGTTCACGCAATCGACATCTCCATTCGGGTACCGTAGACAGCTACGTAACAAACCTTTCCAGATGACTTACGGCTAGTGTCACTTCAGTTATTAATAGCATTCTTGCAGAATACAGGACTAAGGCAATTGCCGAAGGTGGACACCATATCTAACCCTTCTGTTTGGGGATCGTAGCCTACACCCTTCTTCCCTCACGTTAAGGTTTAGCATTCAAGAATCGAAATCGGCGTGGTTAGCCTCTACAATCGAGTTCGTTTTCCACTGTCATCAATGTAGCCACCAGTTTGGCCAACAGATAAATTAGTATGGGATTACAGCAGTCTCTGCAGACAATTCATGATTATTCACAAAGCCAATTACTTGGGATGATGTTGCAACCGTTTTAAACAAATCCGCTTCTGACACAAGACTCTTAACTCTAACACTGTCAGTAAATCATATCTAATGGGCAGAACTTACTTCTCCAGTAGTAGTAGTAAGGCGCCTTCCCCCTTTGCTTCGTCCACTGGCCAGGATAAGTTAGCTGTAATGCCTGTTGAGATGGCAACTTTTGGCGCATAATTCGCAGCTACTTGATTTGGCATCCAACTTTTCTGGAAGCTTGCTAAAATATTGGAGGACTTCATGGAATGAATCCAGTGTAGCGCCTCGAGTCTACTCCCAAGACGAAAGGAGACGTAATAGTTGGGCAGAAAGTAATCTACCGACATACAGAAGGGCTGGAGGAGGTCCGCTGGCACGGCCCTGAAGCCATGCCGTCGAATGGAAGTACAATGGTGGAGCAAAGAGACAAACCACTTGTCTCTTGTGAGAGTGGAGAACTTTAGGTGGATGCTTTGATTTCCAACAAGGTTTTACACTTATTCTGCCCTCAAAATGTCAGAAAATAAGCGATATTTGAGCCCGATTTGGTGAATTTGAAAAATGCCTGACCCAATGAAGTAGATTATCTTCAACATAAATAAGGGACATTCAAAAATTACTCTGAAATTACCAAAATACGGGGACCTCGTGACTCGCCACACCAATGCATGCATGAGGCGGTTGGGAATTATCGAAAGAAAAAAACAGAGATTATGGGTGGCCAAGTAAACTCACTTTCACGGATCCATTCTATTAAGATAAAACACTAATGAAAACAAATTTCAGCTACCATAGCAACAAATAAATCCACGGGATACACTTTTTGCCGTATAAATAGAGGCAGAAGTTGGGGGGAAACCCAAATGCGCTTCAACCATGGAAGCAGAGTCGAAGTAAATTTTATGGCCCTACAGTTTAGGCACCCAGAATCACTGGAAGAAGTTGGTTGGACAAGAACAGGCCTCATCGGGTAAGGATAAATAAGAGGGTACAGAGGTGTCAGGATTGCCGCATTCAGGGTATGCTTCCTCCTCCGATCCGTCAGGAGATTCGTACCCACTGATTACCACTTCCATCTCTACAGAAGTACGCCTTCACAGTGACTTTACCATATTTTGAGGCAAGAATTAGTAAAATTTTGTAAAAAAGTGGAGAAAGCGGTGGAATACTCAGGAAACCGGATAATCGGAGGCTTATTGCTACTGATAGCATACCAATTTCGGATCACGAAATTCGCTTCCTATCCCTCCAAAATTCAAGAGAAGCTTTCCATCTGGCAATTTTCAATGATTCTTCTGCAACACTCTTCGTTTTGGTTGCGCGGTCACTTGAAGTCTACCGAGTGGCGTGGCCAACACATTATTTCCCCTTTTTCCAATGCAGTTTTCAAACCGAACAAACGCCAGATCCAGTGGGATTGCAGAGCTGGATCAGCGCCATTGTAGTCAAACATCTTCTCAGTTTCACGCAACTTCGATGGCTGGAGTGGTTGGCTCGTGGGTGTTCTCTCCTATATTATCGGTTACGATTTGATGGCCGACGGGGGAGGTCAACCAAGGAAACACCGAGGATGATGCTGAAAAGGAAGGAGGGGCTGTGCAATACTTTACTTGTTCATTTAACTCCCCATTTCGATTACGTGGGCACTAATGGCTCCGCCAGGCGGCATAGCCTAGCAGAGCCATGTCAGTAACCCTTCACCTCTCCTCTACCCAGTCCTTCTGTACGTCAAAAATACCCCTTCCGCCCAAGTATTATGTCTTCTTTCGACTGCAGAAAAGACTCGAAGCTCTACAGTTTGTCATCTCGAATGTAATAAAAGCAGTGGGAAATGCGGAGATTGGGGAGGTAAATTGTGGTAGGTTTGTCAGAACCAATTAAACACATATGTCGCCAGCAGTAATGGAAATGGTAAAGAGACCGCACTAATGCATCCCATGACATTAAGGTAGAAAGATGGCGGTATTTTTATAGAGGAGAATTAGTGCTCCAAGAGAGGCTAATTTGGTTTAAAGAAAGCCCTCTGCTTTCGTTTCCATTGGCTAGGCGATCATTTATCTTGAGGCCGCATCTAACTACCCCCAACATTAAAGTGGGATAAAATTTATCAAATGAAATATTACTTCAGATGTTTAATCAGTATCAGAGCACCTTACTTACAAAAGCTGAATGTGATTTATTTCAATCTGCAATTCACTTATTTTTGTAGATAACTGGAAGTTGGGAAGGTGGAAGGGAAACGTTGGATGGAAATTTGACGGAATTTTTGCAAATTTTCAAAGACCATGCATTCCTTAATAATTTGACTATAAGGTGAAAAAAATGAAGCCTCTTATCTCCAGAATTTTCACTTTATAGTCGGTAACAAATAAAATTCTTACTTGTGAAATGAGGTATTGATGGGAGCTTGTCGCAGCCAAATGCTTAATCAAAATTTCTGGACTATCCAGACATCACCTCCAAAACCGACTGCGAATTGCACTTCCTCCTTTATTTTCTGGGGAAACAAAACTGAATAATTTGATTCTGAAAAAGTACTTGAAGGTATAGTGCCCCGAGTCTCCCTTGAGGTCAGAATATGTGCTATCAACGCATAGAAGCCACGCCACCCAGTAGACGTACAATCACGAAGCCTTCAGTATCTGCGAGATCAAATATTTAAACAAATAAAGTATTACATAGCCCCTTTCTCCTCCTTTGAGCATTGTCCTCAACGCTCCTCCTGGTCGACTTCTCGCCTCGGCCAGCACAATGTAGTCGGTGCTGCGGGAAGGAAATCTTCCACGAACCAACCGCTCCATTCATCGAATGTGCACACAAATGAAAAGTATTTGACTGCAACGTCACTGACGCCTCCTGGCAATTCCACCGGATGTGGCGCTTCGTCCTGAATGGGAGCTGTATTGGCGAAGGGGGAATGCACTGGCCATCCCGTATATCCATCGCTAGTCGCTGGAACACCGGCCTAAAAGTAGAGGCATGTGCCCAAGAACATGGTTCCGTGGAAGATAAAGTTTGGCATTGGTTCCTTTTTGACACATTGTTCCCGCTTCAGTACTAAACAGCCTTATATATCCATTTGAGTTCTCTCCAACTATTAGAGAGGTAAAGGAGGTTCTGCATGTTCACTTCATTGACAGCTCTGTAGCAAACTTTCCAGACGGTTCACGGTCGTGTCCATTGTAGCTTCACCTGTTGCAATCACTTCCTCTGAAAGGGACTGGGGTGGTTGCTGAAGGTGGATGACATTTTTAATTTTTCTGTTAGGGGTCGTCACGGAATCTCCTATCCGCTGTGCACAACCTCCTTCCATCACATTAAGGCTTAACACTTACCAATGGAAAATAAGATAGCTGTTCTTTAGGATCAGGTTCGCTTTCCGCTGCCATCAATGCAGTGTCCCAAGTCTTTCCTGACGATGGAACAAGTCATGATGCTAGGAGAGAACATTCTTACTTGGGTCAAGCAATATGCCAGACTCTTTCTTAACTGCCTTCATGCAGAGCAAAAGATAAAAAAGTGACTGTCAGTTATGGACGAGGCTTCAAGAACTCTTCTGCTCCACGACGGATGCCTCTCGCCTGTGACGCGGAGATTCGGTGCTTAGCCAAAGGCGTGAGAATGGTTCTCCCTTCCGGATCGGGCTTGTTTGTCACCGACACCACTGTATCAAGCTGAGCGTTTTCATCCAACTTCATCGTCTTATATTTCCTTTTAGTCAAAGAAGCTCCACTGGAAGGTTGCACCTAAAGAATGAGCGATGAAAACTGTGCTTTCAAACCTTTCTGCAACGACACCTTCCGCACTAAAATCTTGTTTTCCACTTTGAAACAAACGGAGAAACTTGGCTCACCTGAAACTGCTCTGACAAGAGTTTGATTGTAATGCTCTGACTGTTTGTTCAACTCTTCGCAAGCACTGAAGGCTCCGCCTTTACACCTCTACTGTGCGGCAGTCTTCGGGCCATGCTGGTCGTCCCCCTCCCCAGCCCTTCTGTACGTCGACAATACATACTTTGCCCAAGTATTACATCTTCTCTCATCTTCAGCGAAGTCTTAGGGCCCTACATCTGACAGCCGATGTAGGAGGTTGAACAAAGGGAGCACTCGGGACGACGTCCAAAGGAGTAGAGAGCCTATGTTGTACTCTGCTTGCTTAAACCTCAGCTTTAGTAACAAGCCACTCAGGTCTTCGCTATTGTACCTCCGCCGGGCGGTCTGGCCTCCGAGACAGGGCAGCAGATCTTAAGGGCTTCCATACGTTGACCATACATATCCTGTTCGGGTATTATGCCTACTTTCTTCTTCAGGGAAGTCTTGAGGCGCTAGGCAACTAACAAATATTCGCCTATTTGTACAAATTTTACGATGGGATTAGACAAAGAATCTATTGCTTCATTTGAGGATAGGGAAAATTGACACGTGTAAAGATAAAGGCAACCAAAATGGTAACGTGGCGTCAGTCCCGAGACCAGTCTGCAAAAAGTGATATGTCAGGCAAATGACAGGTTAAAATGCAAGCTTCAAATCGTAGTGGTGTATATGAGGCACGACTTTACCCAAAAGTAATTAGCAAAAATCACAAACAAATGTAATCGGAGCGCCTAGGCTCGAAGCAGTAAGGAGATTTGTCGCCATGACTCCGGGAAGCTCGTCTTTCGATCAATGCAACACACCAGCCTGCCCTGGAGTCATGTCGGCGGCCTGGAAGGGGATTGGTTAGCAACGTATAGAAGGGCTGATGGTCCATGGGCATGATCCTCTAGCCGTGCTGCCAAACAGAAATGCAAACCTCGAGGCCTGAAAAGTCTGTATGATGAGATGTATAATGCAACGAAGTCCAGGATTGAAAAAGATGAAGAGGAATCTTTGTACTACAGATTAGGGGTTGCGCATACTCAATAGAATTCTCAAACAGGGCGAAACTTCAGATTCAGTGGAACTACCAGGAGGTATGAGTGACATTGCAGTTGCACGTAAATTCGATGACAAGTGCGGTCGGACCGTGGGTAGTTTCTCTCTTACAGCACCGACTACGTTGCTGCGGCTGACCAAGAGAGCACCGAGGACAACGCCCAAATGAACTGGACAACATAATCCATGGACTACGTCAGTGATCTCCCAGTCCTTCCATACGAAGACTTCTGGAAAGACTCGGGGGCTTTAATTACATCAGTTTAGATAGATTTGCCAAAAATATGCGTAAGGTAAATTCAGTTCCCTTTACACTCTGGTGGAGTTCACCAGAGCTATTAAAATAATCAAATCGTTTTTGCAGTTCTGTACTTTTTTAAAAAGTGACCAGATAAGTCTAGATTCCACCAGGATCTAATCTCCTGTAAATAACGTGGCGTGTGCCTCAGAGAAAGGCCTCATGGAGAGGCCTCAGGGGTGTGTGGAGGAAGATGAGTGTCCTTTGAGCTACTCAACGCTATGTTTGTACGTCCAACACTGGAGAGAAATACGAAGGCCACTTACCAATACAAATTCACGATGCGTTTTTATCACATGGGTGGAAAAAAAAGGAAAACAAGGCAACAGTTTTTGAGCTTACTGTCTATCACCCCTTAATGCATGTTGCATTTCACAGCGCTACTCCAGCACTAGCGGAGACTACTGGTGGCGCCCGAGTCCCCAATTACTTTATGAAGGAGGCGCACATGACTTTTTATGATGCTTAATGGGTCCCCACAGAGATGGTACAGTAATGGTACCCGCCTTTGAACAATCCATCACCGGAATGGCATCCTAAGAGGCACTTCTTCTGGGTGGGTACTACTACACCCTCCTTAAATGTCATAGCAATTTGGCTCGAGACTTCTCCCACCTGACATTACCGCTCTGATTGGTTGGTTGAAAAAAGGTGTGACCATGGGGTCATGCCACACCTTACAACGATGAAGTTATTCGAATTAAACAGCCTTAATCACTACAATGTGAAGGTATTGAAGTCAACGAATTCATTATGCATTGAAACGTGGCAAATAGGAATGACAGGTGCTGACACTAGCACTTTCTTCAAGTTAGTAGTATCTCTGTCTGGTCACAGTAGCAACTACAACTTTATCACCTGAGACAAATGAACTGGTAGTATGGGATATACAATCGTTGACAAAGTGACAAGACAACTATTTGAGTCGGTTGCAAATCTAATTAGACTAGAATCACGTCAATCCACGACATTTCATACTCATACAAACTGCCTTGCGCATAGCAGTGAAGTGGATCCATCCAATACAGGCGCGAATGCTGAGTGGATCAAAAAAAACCCGTTTGATAGCAAAGCAGGCACAGCGTTGGAACATATCAATTGACTAAAAGTTTTTCCAATCTTCCTTGAGGGGTTAACTTTTATTGCCTTCCTGACCCTAAAGGACTTTCAACGAACACCGCAAAAAAAAAGCTTTCCCCAATCCAAGGTCAACAAAGCCGGCCGCGGTTTTGCCAGTGATAAAATGTTTCTTTGAGGAAGAGACTAACATTCTGCCTGGTTGTCTTGAACAAGGTCCTCCTCGGTGGTGGATAATGTCCGAAAGGCTTGACTGTCGCGCGTACTAATGTAAGTAGACTTAAGTTCCCTCTCCAGTCAAATTCACGGTTGATTTAATTGACATTCAATTGGACTTCGGCATTTGTCCATGCTTTACGAGGTCTGCTGTAGTGTCCACGGCTGAGTAGCCACTCTGTTAGTCATCCATGACTCTCGGACTTTAACATTCTCCGGTTACACTCACTTCCCCATCTACACTAAACAGTGGCTACGGAGAAGGTAGTGAAGGGGGTTCAGCTACTGCAGCGCTTGTGCTTAACTCCTCTAGAATAGTTATGCCGTGACTACCTCATAGCTAAACACACATTCCGCATCCATGGGTGGAGTATGTGCAAAACAGGCACTGATGTCGAAGCAACGAGAAGTGGGTGGGGCTGTTCATGAAGAAATGGCAGTCGTTTGAGCTTCAGCAGGCTGTGGTCACTACAGCAATAAAATGAGCGTTACAGTGCCTTCCCATCAGCATCCTAAATAGGATACTGCTAGATAGGATGGCACTACTGACAACTGAAAGTAGCCAAGTTTTGGTCACCGTGTGTGAGCTAGTCAGGCTCTCAGCGTAAATTTCGTTGATACTTTGGGCTGGTACAGAAGCAGGGCGCTGTTAATAACGAAGTGCTATCCCATTACAATATGAACTTAAACATAACAAGCTTGTGTGTATTCAATCCAAAAAACGTCCATAAACTATAATCAAGTGTGACTATCACCCTTGAAAGTGATAAGGTATTAACAACACAAAGTGATGCGCTTACACAAATAGCATTCAAAGCCTAGTGGAATCATATGATTGAAGAAAGAATTATAGTGACAATGCTGGATGGCTGAAATTACCAGATATGGGATTTAAAGAAGCATCAAAATCAAAAAACCACATTTTAAAAGAAAACCATATTTTTGCATTTGTGCTCTGGTGATTCAAACACTTTCGGAACATGAAACGACCTCTAAGGAATTTGGTTGCGGAAAAGGCAAGTATTTGCAAGTGAAATTGTAGCATACAAAGACTGCCTAGTCCGACGACTTGCCACCTTCAAGGCACTTGGTTTTAAACGCCGCCTTCATCTCCAGCCGCCTTTTCGCTCGAGAGAATCGGTTATTCTCCCTTGCCTGCGCCTCCCTGCGCCGTACCGCGCTTGCACTGCTCTCACCATTAAGAATCTCGTCCAGCCGCTCCTTTAGCCTCCTTCGGGCGATCAGTCGATTCACCTGTAGATCCCTACTATCCTGTGTGGAACCAAACATCAATGCAGCACTTTGTCAAAACGTGATTCCCCAATGGGTAAAATGGGAGTCACTCACCTGACACTTGACGTAGATGCCCGTAGGAAGGTGTTTGAGACGAACACAATTGGCAGTCTTGTTGATGGCTTGGCCGCCGGGACCCCAGCCATGAATAAAAGTCTCCTCCAAGTCCAAATCGTTCAATACGATGGACGAAGTCTCCTTATTACTACAACGTCCTGTAGACGTGTGAAAAGGAGCCGCAAAATGTAATTGTAATCGAGTGGCAGACAGAATTATTCTCCGCACCAATAGACACGACATTTCTAATTTAAAACACAAGAGTTAGAAGCTTAAAGAAGGGCATGCCAGCTTGGCAACTAATTGCTAGACTGGGAAAATGTAAACAACACGACACGACGAAAGATTTTAAAAGCAAAACGGCGCCATTATCCTTTTGAAACGACCAATTTAAGATTTTCAGCAACTGCTGATATCTTGTGAACACGTTTGGGACTGGCAGAAATAATACTGCACATCTAAATTAGATCAGCACCCCCCAACATTAACGTCGACAAATGTCAGACGCGCAATTTATAGACACAACTGTTCCAATCTAATAATGTAGAATTCATTAAGAGTAGCGCGCATTTTTGCACCATACAACAAGTTGGACTATTCAAAATAAGGTGATAATCAAGGGACATACGTGCATGGCCATCGACTTTACATCCAAAATTCTTGATTTCCATCATTAATAATGACTGGTCACTCTATGTCACGGACCTTAAACAGACAGCTTGGAACGTTCAGAAAATGAATGGACTTTACTAAACACAGTATGGTTCAGTGAATTTACACCAACTAGTTATAAAATACATGGCCGAAATTATTTGCTAAACACTCATATAACTTAATTGCTCGCGACCGCAGGACTCATCGATAGTAAGTATTGAATGTTTCTGTGTAGCCTAAAACTTAAGAGGCATTGCATTCCATTAAAAACGGTTTCAAAAATAGCCGAACCAGTAATAGAAGAGAACCCACGTTACACACATCTTTATATCTCGCGGATCTGCAAAAATAAGTAAGGATGTTTTGCAAAAATCATCATTAGTTCTGCCCAGAAAATGACAAAAATGGTAACGTTAGATAGTGATTTTAAATAAAGTGAATTTTTTTGATAAGGTGAACTTTTGCATAGCTATTCCAGTATTCTAAATTCTCTCCGCGGGACAAACTAAGAGGCCAGTCTCAAACAAAGCACTAAATGTGTAGACAGCCAAATGTATTTAAATACTAGACCTCAATAATACATAAATGAGAGGGAATATAGTATTACCGTAATATGCGATTATGCTCCTAGTCATTTGAATCGGCATTATTTTCAATAAACCCATTTTAATAGAATGTTGGAAAATAAAGCTCAATAAAATTTTTTACTTGTTTGCTAAACGAAGTGGCACTGAAAGTGTTTCGTCACTC
>NW_020170412.1:440266-446828 GCF_000524195.1 Echinococcus granulosus | reverse complement strand
AAATATACCTGACCCCTTGGGATGGTAAATATTTTCCACATTTGACATTTAACTTTTACGCTAAAATGGCCTTAATCGTATTGAAGACACTTTATTTCGAGATTTGATTAGCCCGAGCAAAATCCTACAACACTCCTATGGACTACTTTTCTTATCCATACACCAATTTGTCATCATCCCTATCATAACCTTCTGTCTCCTGTCACTTCCGTCAACGGACTTTCTGTATGATTACAATTATTTTTACGCAGATATTTTCAATATTTGTTTAGGGGTGATCCAAGTGGTGTGTAGACTTATACGATGGCGCTACATTGTACAAAACCGTATTTGGCACTCTCTAAAGTTGTGTAATACTTTATTTTACCCTCGTGTTTGGTTTCAGGCCACTGAGGCGCCTACCTACCATCTCGAAAGTTCGGCTTTACACCTGATTCCCAACTTCGGAACAAATTGCTCAATTTGCTGATAAAGCATTCGTGTTGACGGCTACTCAAAAAAACATTAGCCGCTAGGATGTCCGTTCCATCGCTTCTTGTCTTCCTGTAATCTATGTTAACGTCTTCCTTGAAAAAAGCTCACCTGCACCTAATCTACAGCATCACATCTCTTACGCCAAAATCGGTTTAGGGAATACTCCACATCCCTCTTATTCAACAATGTTTCCTTGGGATTTAGTAAGCACGTAGGTATAAATGCTACGTTTGGCAACTAGCATGGCAGTTACAGATTTGCTCAGCTTATTTACGAGTCTCCATGTTGTTACTGGAGCTAAAAAACCTCAGATATATACCAATGTCAACTTCGGCCCGTTTCTTTTCTCCATCAGTGGGTGGCACAGCAAGTGTTTATGCTCTGGTACGCATTTCTTCCCTCCACATACAAACATTCTTTCACTGCCAATTGAATTGTATTAGAAAGAGTCATCCAGGCTTAAATGCATATTTCGTTTGGTGAGCAAGTAAAACAAGTGAACAAGTCTGTAAAGTGCTTTCTAAGCAGATGGATGAACCGGTATACATAGGCTATCACACAGCCCCCCAGTATACTTCAAAGGTAAGATATTTATCTATAACATCTTTATAAAACGAGTAAAACAGCCCAAAACACAAAATACCCACCGAATTTTGTCAAACTTGAGTTACATACCAAAATAACCGCAGTCAAACGGCAATGCACAGAGGGTAGGAACAGTCACTGTTGGAATTGGGTGAAATCGTTAGTTCCACTGGGGATATTAAACTGTTGTTTTACTCTATGGAGAAGCGGTAAAAGCTGATCGGTCAAGGATTGAACCTGAGGATCCACCAGCAGCAAAGCCAAGCGCTGCGATCTATCTCTGTGGAAGAAAAGAAACATTGGTGTAATCGTCTACTGATAAGGAAATAAGTAGACATTGGTTTAGGATCTGCACTTACGCTAGCGTTGAGGGCTCGTTTTCATCTCCCTCCAAGCGAGACAGCAACTGCTCATAGATGTTGGAATTTTCGATTGTCTCCTGACTTCCCTCACCCAATAACGACTGAAGGAAATCGACAGCCTGTTTAAGTATCTCTGCAAACTGAAAGACCTCGGTGAACGAATTTGTTGCACTCTCAGAAAGCAGATTGTCGAGGGTGCTGAGTAGTGGGGAACTTTGGGTCTGCGTGGATGACGATGCAACGTGATGGACTAGAGAACGTTTTGCTCGAAGTCTGGGACGCTGCCTCACCATTTCCGACTCAGGTAGTGATGTTGGCGTTGATGACATCGAAGGTGATGGCAATGGTTCCTCTAATGGATTTGCAGCGAAAGGCGAGCGCTGTATCTCACAAAACTTCATCTCCTGCAGTAAAAGAAGACCATAGTAAGAACAATGCCATTCATCTTGATCCTGCTGAACTAGTAAACCAAATAATCATCCCTTTTTTCCCTTATCCTAAATTAACTTCTTGCTATTCAAGTGCCTTGGGGAGGCCGCATTCTAAAAGATAATATCGCTGTAATTTTAATAACTTTTTAGGTGATTCACGGCGCCAAATCTGGCATCTATCTATAATCTGTCAATCGACTATTTCATTAATGTCATGGTATTGTGCACCAGGATGATAAGCCTTCTTCCATCCTTAGCACCTAGATACGTCTTTAGGGGAGAGAATCTAGGAATGTGTTTAGCAAACCTTAAAGTAAATGGAGGTTTGGCCTTCTCTTTAAAAAATCACAGTTTAAGTATTCGATTGCCTTTTTAAAATATTCTCTTACCGTTGCAGATTGTTCATCCTCCCCAGACGACAATTTGCTAGGAGATGGTGGGGTAAGGGGCCTCTTCAAAGAAAGCCTTGTATGCGTAGGCTCTATGGGGCTAGAGCTGCTGCTGCTGGCGGTAGCAGTGGTAGTGACAATATTCCCCATAGCAGTGGCAGCAAGACTCGTAGCTACACTAAGGCCTGGATGATGGAACACAATGTGTTGGGCAAGATTCTTCCACATTGGGAAGATCATCTTACAAACACAACAGCGAAAAGCGGAGATCGCTTTTACTTTACTGCCGCTTAGTTGCGTACTGCCATCGCTAGCTGGAACAGGAGTGTCACCGACGGGCGAGACAGTAGTGCCTCTTGATGCTTCCGAGGCACAACACTGCCTCGATGTTGAGGGCTCACTCGACACATCCGTAGTCGACCAACGGAGCATCCGACTCTGACCCTGTCGTCTGCTTGCCTTGTACTGAGCAAGGGTACGACGGGCTTCCTCATTACTCAAGATTATCACCTTCCCTTCCCTGCCGTGCATATTCTTCATATGCTTTCGCAAGTCCCACTTCCAGTTGCTGCTGCAGTTTTAGAAAAAGAATTTAACAAAGATTAATTAAGTGCCCTCAATCGGTGTAGAAGAAAGCTTACCGGTGGCCGCAGAATGAACACATGTAGGGCCTGATATAGCCCTCCCGATCCTGGTGGCAGGAACCAGAGCCGTTACTACATGAAGGATTCATGTCATCACTGCAACAATGAGCTGATGATCTTCCGTTGCGTCCGAATGCTCGCACCCTTTCCAGATACGCGGGCAAGGTTCGTTTGGCCTCCTCAGGGTCCATGGTAATGGTAGTGACATCTGGACGTTCAGGGTGAGCTACTCTAATGTGCTTATTAATGTCCCATTTCCAGTTAGATCGGTGCCCACAGCTGGAACACTTATAGGGCTTATGCAGTTCCTCACGGTTGGTTGAGCCTCTTCCGGATCGGGTGGGCCTCGTAGAGCGCCTCTTGGCTGGCGGTGGCCGCGGCTGTGGGGGAGAGGCCTGACTAACTGATTGAGGACCTGTCGGGCACTCTGCTTTACACACCAAGTTTAGCGGTTCTTCGGTACTGGCACACGGCTGGGGCTGCTGCTGTTGCTGCTCCCCTTCTGGCTGCTGCGACGTGAAGGTTGGCACAAGGCCTAAACCCTCTGGTGTTAATGTCTGTGGAAATTGCTAAAATGGAAACGAAAAGAGGATAAATTAGAGATGAGTGAATTTTCTTCCCTCGAAGTGGCATACAACATGCAACAGACGTCATTTCAAGATGCACATGGGGACAACACATCCATGCAGTGTTATACGCACCTTAGTATACCGCCTGGAAGGGAAGGAAAGTTTAGGTCTTGAATGTGAAATCTGTCGTTGCAAATTCTACTCTATCTACAACAATTGTGAAGATGCGTACCGATGGTTGGGTTAAGACGGATTGTCCGTGCAACTCCTATTAGTCGCGTACAGATCAACCCGAGACTTTCGAATGTACTTATTTACGTCTCCAAACGCACCTGTCAATGAGGAGTGTAAACTAGTACCTAAAACAATAGCCTCCGAACAAGTTGCGAGCCAGTCCATACCCCGCTAGTCAAACTGCCGGACAATATTGCGGCCTCCTGCACGAAACAGTGTGTGGTGATTGCTGAGGTCCCGCGTGAATTACGACGTATAATCCACGAAAATCTACGCGCCTGAAAGGTCTAAACGATAGTTTGCGGGGGCGACAGAGTGCCAAATGGTTGATTGTATACAATATTTGAAGGCATTAATGCGTGGGTTGTTCCCGTCTATCATCAAAGCAGTCAATCCAGTGGGCACCTACCGAGGGTGAGGAAAGTCTGATGCTGGATACCTAATTGACGCAGTCTCCTGCAAAACCATATGAGACAGTTTTTCCTTCAAGGAGTCATTTACACCATTTAATACTTTGAGCAGTTAAAGTTCTCTACGTCCAAAGAAGACTCTGAGTAGACGGCCCTTGATAACCACTTATGTCTCGGTTTAGGTTGAACATCCTTCGTATACTCTCCTGTTTTGATGGCGTTCTTTGATGCGCTCTCGATTGTGTTGAAGGAAGGCGAATATTAGTTCACAAACACGCAGGTTGCCTCGCTGGCTCGCATGCATACACAGGAACGTGAACTCACACTGCTGCCGCGTTGTGTAAACAAAGAAACGGGGACGATTGCTGGGTGTGTGCAATCGCGCACACATAACCACACGAACACCTCTGGCTCTCTCTCTCTCTCTCTCTCTCACTCTCTTAGTCGACCTCTCACGTTGTAAACAAACACGCGGCCCAAAGTGCGTGTGTGCCACCAACCGTGGCTTCGGTTGGATCTTCTACTCCTTCTTCTTTCGTACTAATCGCCCAGCCCAATCCGACCCAGTCCATTGATGTGACGCTCTTTCAAATCTCTCTTTGTCAATGCGATTACATTATAGCTCCGAGTAGTGTAAATGGTGGTTAATTCTAGTATGAAAAAAAATTCCCGTAGAAATAAGCGCCGAGATTAGGTGCTTGAGGACAAGATATAAACCGACCGAAATTGGTCAACCTGGTCCCACCGAATATCAATACAACTATCGCCGTGGTAAAATTCCACTATTATCTTGATGAGGTTCTTTTCTTGCCGATTCCTGGACGGTTGGCACTTTATCAAAAGATGAAGAGCTGGTTCTCACACGTCGGAGCGGCTGAAAACCCAACGCGAACTTCTTTCCCTCCCTACATCTTAGTTCTCTCTAAACAGTTAGTCAGTAAACAAAGAGCGACGTTTGTACTTTTCCATCTTACTAGTCAAATGGATGGACTAAATGGCCGATATTTCTGGCCATTTTTCCAAACCAACTTGAATTACTTCCGGGGGGGACCTCCAAAACTGGATACACGTGGCTGTGTGTGATGCACAAAAAAAGTTTCTTCCTCCTCAGCTGTGAATGGTTGGCACTTAAAGGTGGGAATAGGCTGTGTGTAAACGCAAAATTATTTAACGCCAGTCCAAAATACAAACAATGCATAAAGCACACAATGCATATTTGCGCATCTACTTGCTCGAGAGAGCCAGTCGTCGTCAATTCTTTATGGCAATGCTTCTACGAGTACCTCTTTGTGTGCGTCCACCCGCCTCCTTGCCCTCCCGATGGCTAGCGAACTCATAAATTTTCACTTTGAGATAGTCAACACCTCTGCTACTGCTAGGTAGTAGTATCACACTTGTGGAAGGCCACTGCTTGTGCGTGTGAGGGAAAAAAATGACTAAACACTCTACTCCATCTTCATGGTCATTAAGTGTCAGTCTCATAGCTAAGGCAAAGTTCAAAGTCTACTCAACTCACCAGCCAGTTCCAATTGCTCAGAAGGGAGTTCAAACTCTCTATTGTTGGCGGCGGGGTTATGGTGCTTAACGGAGCCGATAATGGTAGAGGCGGGGGCGGTGGTAGTGACAATTCTGGTGGAGGTGGCGTAGGCTGAGGCGGCGGTGGTACGAGTGGAGACGGTTGGGAATGAACAGCCGGCGGTGTGAAAAAAGAGGCCAGGTATTGCAGTGATGGGTAAAATCTTGGGTCTAGGGCATGCGGTGTTGGAGGAAGCGTCAGGAGGGTGTCAATAAGCAGTTGAGAAGGATCCGCTGCCGTTGTGGGGAGACTTAGATCAGCGTGGGATGTTGAAGGAAGACCTGGGGGCACTGGTGTGTCTCGGTTTGTCTGGGAGTTTGGCGAGTTCTAAAACAAATAACAACATCCTACCTTTAAAGCGGCATAAAGAGATTAAAAGGACAGAAATTAAGAAAAAAGTTAAGTATTACATTTGGTATAAGATGCAAGCAGGCTCACCCCTGGTGATGCAGAGCATGGCCGCACCGCCTGTTCCTCCCTAGGATCAATTGCAGTCGTCCCAGCATTATTTTTAAACTGGGCCATAATACGAGCTAGATCATCATCTGTCTTGAATTTATCTTTGTGATGGGATTCCATGTGACGCTTGAGGTCGCCTTTCCACGCCGACTTGTATGAACAAAAGATACACGCAAAGGGCTTCACGCCCATATGCAAACGCGTGTGACGTCGCAACTCGCTCAAGTACTTCGCATTGTACTTGCAGTACGGACAGTTATACGTCCCCGCGGAGCGACTGCTTTTGGCGCCATCACTGGAGGCGCTGCCAATAGCAGCGGTCCCACTGCGACTGGAGTTATGAGAGCTCTTGGTGATTCCGTGCACTGTCTTCAGGTGGTCAGTAAGATCACCGTGCCAGGGGAAATTGCTGGGGCACTTACTACACCT
>NW_020170412.1:425200-440166 GCF_000524195.1 Echinococcus granulosus | reverse complement strand
TTGAATGTGTTTGTAGGACTGTGTTTCGCCTCTTGCCTTTGTTATTACAAATTAACTGCATAGATGTTGATCAGAGGCCCACACACACACACACACACACATACAGGAAATTCAAGCTACGATCCGACACATTGTTACTTTCAGTTAAGTCCCCTGAAGTGCAACATACGCAACACACATAATTGAGGTGTAACAAAAGGCCTCTCTACAACAGCAGTAGCCAACACCGCATTTCACATTTCTGCTGGTGCACAGAAGACATGGCCACCATGTATCCAACACACAACCTCGGCAACTGTTGCATTGAACTGCACATTTAATGTTCAAGAGGCACTCAAGGAAAGGGGAGAGGATTAAGCTTGGCATTGCAAGTGGCGAACGTGTCCTGATGTCGGGCTGTGTGGAACAGGATGCGGTAATGCAGCTTCTCCGCAACGGAGCGTATCTACAGGAGACTACAAGTCGAGCAGGATGATGCAGCATTCAATTCACAGAAGCTTGGACCTCACAAGTGACTAACGTATTCACTCAGGTACATTTACCCCTCAAAAAAGTTAATCCGTGTTAAGGGCCTATGAAAGCGTTTTACAGGTCGGCCTCGGATGATTCAACGCGGGTAGGGATGCGTGAATAGGATGGATGACTACTTGAGGGAGGAAACTTGATTTGCACTGCACTGAGTGTTTTTAAAGACTCTAAAGTCCCAGTTTAACCTGAGTGTGCCATCGTATACACTTTCATTGATATTGCATCGAGAATTCGGTTGGGTATACGAGGAAGGTACCAATCGCTAACGCTGAAACTTACTTGTAGCGCCGCCTCGAATCCGTCCGGATTGGCATATTTTGCGTCAACGACGATGACGAACAAGGAGTAGCCTCCATTTGAGGGGTAGGGATAGGTTGTTGTACATCCTCTGCGGATACGCCTGGATTATCATTCTGAAGCAATGGAATCGATGGAAAGGCAACCGACGGAACGTTGGGGAATGCACGAGCGAGAGATATGAAGGTGCTTAATTGAGGCGCCACCTCGTTCATGATCCCCTCGACTGACTCAACGGCCTGGCTCCCGTCTGGAGGTAATGTTGCCCTGTGCACATGTATCATGTGCTCATCCACCTCACTCGGTGAACGAGAGGCAAATGGGCACTGTGGACAGAGAGCCAGGGTGTTGGTCGCCTCGGGGAGGTCGTTTTCTGCTCCCTCCTGTTGCTCCTGTTGTTGCCGTTTCACAGGATCTTCTGCTAGGGAAAAAGGCAGGAAATTTTTAATCATCAACCGATCGGTTTGCTAGGTTAAACAAATGAAAATTACACCAAAACCTGAAAGGACGCTGATGTATTTAGGCGATGACAGCCAAGAGACGAAGGCACAATATGATTCTTCCGGGGCTAGGTACTGATCCTTAACTAGCCCATAAAACAACCCCAATTTAGATTGTGCGCACAGCGACAATTTCCACGATTTACTGGCGCAAATATCAACAGTAAACATGCAACACAAAGCCTTAAGACCTTTGCATCAACGTCAAATGTCAGCGCGAGCATTATGCACCACTGTTGGAGACAATGACCAATTGGTAGGTTTGTCTGATCGCATGTGACACGGTAGGAATGAGATTGGCTAAAAGCGAATCATCCAAACTTAAGGCGGGTTGCATGCGCAGGCCCTTCTACTTCCTCTAGATTTTCTCGAATGATTCACCAGGACCACCAATGCCACCATATTGATGGCTAATCCTGCCTTCAGTTTCCTCCCAGTTTCCTCCCCTCCCCTACTCCCCTGCCTGCCTGCCTGCTTGCCTTTCAGCTCGGAAGCACACACAGACCGAGGTGACGCACACAGCACACTCACACACACGCATACGTGAGAGCGAACGAGCGAGTGTGTAGAAGCTGGCAGGGCAGGGCCAGGGGCAGGGGCAGCAGCCACGGCCATATTCGGACACGGAGGGAGCATGACTCATGCATTGCTGTGGTCCCGCGCGCATACGCACGCACACGCAGAAAGGGAGATGTGGGTAGGGGAGGCATGGACACAGCTGGGCGTCACACAGTCATTAAGCGCCTTCCCAATGAGGATCGGCATTACCTACCCACCCACTTATTCTACCACCTCTCATCGCCCCAACTTCATCGACTGACATCATCACTCATGCCTGCCGCTGCTGCTACACACCAGTTAGCTCATATATGGAGACACGAACCACTGATAGGGTTGATGATAAGAAGTATGATGGCGGGGACAGTTATGTCACAAGGAAACCCCGCCCCATCTCTTCACGCCTATCGAAGGAGGCGGTGTATGCAGGATTCTTTAGGCCTAAGGAGTCCCATTTAAACATCCTCAAGACTATCATCGGGCCAAGATCACCGAGCTAAAATTGATCCACTTATCGTGAAGCCGGACAAAGGTGTATTACAGTATTCCTCCTCCTCCACTGCCCCACCCCCACAAACGGATTCTCAATGCACAAGCACAGAATGGCATTCTGTTCTCATGAATATGCACAACTGAGGATCATTAGCTGACCCCCCCCACCCCGTTCCTAATCCACCCACTCCCCCTCCTCCCTTCTAGGGGTAAGGAAGAGGGGTTGATGCTAATGTCTCGGAATATGATTATCACTTTGCCCCTGTTGCATAAACATCTACTGCAAATCAAGGTGTCTATACCAACTCACCGGGAGGTGGAGCAGATTTGCCGTTGCCGTTCCGACGCGGATCGTTTGTATTTGCCATTACTAATTATGGTAACTGGAAGGGAAAAAGGCATTGGAGGAGAAAAGCGTTTCACAAGGAAGAGCCACTAAATTGGAAACATTGTGGTAGTGGCGGTAAGGGCAATACGGGTCAGTGATGACGACAGCTGGTACAGTTCTCCTCTACGATCTGGCCTGATTTACATGTCCGTGACCCCAGATCGGGTCGATGGGGACTACTTTATTGCAGGTCTGGTAATAGTCATGGAGGTGGTAGTGGTAGGAGCAGCAGTTGCCGCAGCAGAAGTAGGATTGAGTGTTTATACTACACTTGAGCGTAAATGCGCTGCATTGAAGTAAAATGTGGCCTGCAAGTACACGTGTGTGGACACATACACACACTGACGCCTCTAATGACAGGGAAATTATTTATAGGAACTATGACTACGCTTGGCATGACCAAACATTGGAAGCTTCACGGCTAACATCCAGAGTTGTTTATTGCACATTAGGAGTACAGAAAATCTCCGTCAGTGGAACTTCCTACCCAGCATCTGAGAGTTGATAACCAGGAATAACTAAGGATGGAAAACGTCAGGAGTCAAAGGTGAGACTGTAGAGAGAGGTCTGAGGGGGTAAACGCCGTCCACGGACTCCTTCCAATCACAAAAAGGCTCATTTTTGCCGTTCCCTTATAAAAAAAAAAAAAAAGCAACCCCCTTTTAGGTCATAATGCGCCAGTTAGTAGATGGAACAGCCCAGCAACCCCGCTATAGATGGGGTGGGGAGCTAAGTCAGCCACAAAGCACGTGCACACACTTGCGGTCTCCTCCCGGATCCAGCAAAGAGAAGATGGATGCATTCATGTGTCTGCACATTTTGCGAGTCAGCGCTAACGACAGATGGTGTGGCATGTTTACCCTGTTGCCAAGTCGATACCTCTTCTCTTCGTCCGCCTGCCCGCCAGGCCGCTCGCCCGCCTCTCCCTTTCCTCCCCTTCCTCCTGCTCACACAGGTACCCGTCCATTTCTGGTCTATGTGACTCACACATCTTGCGAAGACGGCGTTACAAAAAATGCAGACCTAAATACATAAGGCTCACGGTGCTATGGTTAAAGTTGAGAATTGACTTACACTGTCCTCCTACCACTAGGTAAGTGGCGAAGTGATCCACTTATGAAGAAAAAAATGGAACCACTTAAAAAAAGAATGTCTAGACCTTCCAACAGATGTCTACTGCTCATCATACCCTTGATTATTATTAGTAGAGAAAGACAAGATTTCCTGAACACAGTGGGAGCTGCCTGGCGTGGAGCCTGTGTTTGCGTTTGCGTTTACAAGTGCCCGACAATGTTACGTGATCTCCTACTCCCTGCTGTCCCGAAAAGGGACTTGTCGACCCAGAATCCTTCCGAGAAATCGATACACGTACCCTCCTAAACCCACACCGATTTCAACCAATCCTAGCCTGGTCTGGTCCATTGCTAATTCCCTCTTCTACGCATTCACATCAATGGCAACTGGGAGGGAGGCATCCTCTACCACAGATGGATCAACGTGAGTTTGTCGTCTCCCAAATGGGAATAGGACAGCGAAACGACCTTTGCTTCTCCGTACGACGCGAATAACTTTCTTGTGAGAGCTACCTCTGCACTCCTTTCACCTGTGTAGGTGATAGCGGTGTCGTTATCATGAGGTAAACAAGCTGCCTGCTTCTCCAGTTTAATTACCTGCTAGGTGGAAGTGTTTATTCGAACTGGAAAATTCCACCCACAACAAAATAGCAAGTGCACAGGCCTGAGATCGTTTGAACGAACAAAAAACGGGTTAATTGACCACATTTGAAAGGCGCGACGGATAGTAAGATTAAAGTACGAGCGCGAGTTAAAATTATTTTAAAGTTGACATATGAATGTGCCCCCGTGCTCCGAGGTGCCCTTAAAGGTTGAAAGCAAAGTCGGGTCAATAATAAATAGTCCTCTCAAATACTCGACTTAGAGGGTGGATTTCTTGTGAAGCACACATCAAAAGCATTCTTGATTGACCAGACGAAATAGTGGAGGGCTGGATGGATGACTGAATGGGCGGACAGATTAATGACCAAACAACCCAATGAGTCAACGATCCATCGGGTAGAAAAATAAAAATAACTGATCTTAAGGCAAATAATTAAAACATTTGAAAGAACGTGGCATTTAATGCTGTACATTAGAAACAATCCTCCGACATCTTTGCCATCAGTGTCAGCTCTTTGTTTGTGAACAATATAAATTACTCCTAGTTTGATTGTGGTCAATTGGGAAAAATATGCGGAAAAGGGGGATGACTCCCATACCCACCGAAGCCGCCAAACACGCTCTCACGGCTCCCAGAAGATAGACACTTTCCTAGCTAGACTCTGGCGGGGGTCCCTACTCCTCGAATGACTATGTTCCCCTCTCCCCTCCCCCACCAACCCCACCACCCCAACAAGTAGTAGGACTGATTTGCTAATAATCATGAAGCGGTTATGTGCCAGAGTTGTTAGTCATCCTAAAAGGGGTCTACACTTTCGGCACTGTCGGAAAAAAAACGGGCCTTTAGCTAGAGTACCAGAACCAACGAAACTTATGAATAGGATTAAAAATGAAGCGGCTAAGAATGAGATTAGTGGAGATGTACAGACTGCTGGATCCAAAGAATGTACACTGAAAGTAAAAAAAGGCACTATTTCTAATATCTGAGTTAACTGCGCCAGTGTATGTCCGGAAATTATTGTCAACAGGGGGATGATCAATCTACTAATCATGAATCAGCGGCCAGTACGGCATAAAATCAAACATCTTGGCATATAAAAAATTATCCATATTACTGGCAGTAAAAATCAAGATTTTGGACTTACTCAGACTGATCTCTGTGCAGTGATTCCTACCAAACTCGGATACTCTGAGAGATGAAAGGACTGAAGACTGTTTGCTGACAGCAAAAAATTCTTTAAATACACAAAACTAACCAATGGGGTGAGAGTGATTCTCTTAAAGCCAATTGGAAGCGCGTTCAAGCGCATTCACTACGCGTTCATCCAATGACTTGCCAGCCTCTTGTCTGCGATTTGATTGGTCTTGAGAGAGCATCACGACTTCCTCACCTAATCTGCCCTCGCAAATTGCTGCTTTTTGTAGAAAAAAAAAATTAGAGGTAGAAACTACTGTTACCCAGGCACAAAGGAAGGGGGTCAGTATTTCCAGAGGCTGTTTGCTACACTTTTTTGCAAGACGGTGGGTGTGTGCGTGTGTGACAATTGATTTGTTCGTACTTTTTAGACGTGGCAACTTAGTTACCATCGATTTTGACGGCCTCCTGTAGGTTGGCTGGGTGACTTTTTCTGGCAACCATAAGATTGAAATGGTGATCACAGTTGCATCAAGGACAAATTTAATCACTGTCAAGTTCCATTTTGCTCCTATAGGCGTCAAAGTCTTCCTACTTGATCCAAAGTTTTTGCTTTACATTACAAGCAAAAATTGCCTTTACTGTAGATGTAAAAGTCATTTATTCTCTAGTAAAACTACTATAGCTTCTGAGTTAATGCTAAAAACATCAAAGTTATATAAGCCCCATATCATTAATGCGGCAGTCGAGTGGGGATATTTGGAGAGTCAATCGTAAAGTTAAAGGTCATGTTGCTATTGCATTTAGCCTTCGGGCACCTGATTTACGTCAGTCCATACGTAAAGTTAATTTGTTGGAGTGACTACACTCTCCCTAAATGGCCATTTGTTTATGCGGGCAATTGCAGTTCTTAGTTTATCAATGATCTGGTGATTTAATCACGCCGCATTGTTTGCGTAGGGCAAGAGGGGGTAGAGGTGATCGCCAGTACGAGAGACAGAGGACGAGGGTAGGGAAAGGAAGAGTAGGCCCAAGATACTGGGTCACCTCAGGCCGGATGTCCACACACGGCCATTGATGACCTTAAAATTACGCCTACAACCCAGAAGAGACCCCCTTTGCACACACACACCTGGGCCAGGCCTGACGCTAGGAGAAAGGGATGCTCTCCACACAAGGTGATTCTAACATTTCAGAATTTGGAAAACCCATTTCTGTACCCTTTGAGAGAACTTCTTAGTCAAACTTTGGTTCATGGCTCACGATATTTTCTAATGGCTTTTAAAGACTAATCACTCAATCAGTTGACCTCCTCTTTTATAGTATTTATTCCAACCTAGGACGACGATAAAACTGCTAACTTTGATTGAAGCACGCATTCGTGAGATGATGGCAGTTCTGACACGAGTTGAAAGACGTTTGATTGCGTCATGCGAGACTATTTCCCGCGCGGGACAGGGGTGGGGTGAGGGAACTCAAACCTCAAACATGTTTTTGGACGAGTGGTGATTGGACAATTATTCCGGATGCGTAAAAAAATGGCCGACTGAGACATGGAGCGTTGCTTGAGCAGGAAGAAGGGGGGGGGGGTAGGGGGTCTGCTATGAGTCAGCAAAGTAGAAAGGATGAATTACATGAATCGACATTGTATCTTGGGTTCAAAAGAGTCCTAAGAGTATAAATTTAGGCATTCGCTTTCTCATTTCCTACTTCAAATTTACTTGCTAAATTAGTGAGCTTGAAGAATTTAAAAGTTATAGATTATCAGGGAGAAAAATGTCACCCAGAGGAGGTGGTATTTGACAAGCTACTAGTCAGAAATTCCCCTCTCCCACTGATAATGGCAATTGGAATGAGGTTGGACACCACACTATCTTGGTTTGGCTAAGATAACTTTTAAACACTGATGTAATCACATATATCTTCTTAATCTTGCTAGTCTCCATGCCACCACCTCAGTTTTTATGTTTGTCGGCCCAGCAGCAGGATTAGGAATCGGGTGACATCAGACATCTGTCATGAGCTCTGGTTAGAGCACATTATGGAGGAATGAAAGATTTAGATTTCAAATAAAAAAGCAAAAGAATGTGTATATTTTGAGGATTTAACCTGCGAAATTTTTAAACTTTGTGTTGACTTGGACTGCCTTTACTCACTACCCCCTTTAAAGCATGGATGCTGCCTTACTGTCCCATTGTTTGAAAAATCTTTTTGTTGCTTCTACTCGCTACTTTGGCATGGAATGCGGAAGTAGACTTCTGTTCTGTTTGGTATGATCAATGTCCTCCGGAATAGAAAAAAAAATTAGTAGTTGTTATAATCTATTTCCATAACCTTGACAGGTGTTGCCACTGTTATCCAAGACGAACTGACAGCGCAACGAGATAGAAGAAATAAGTGTTTAGTAAACCAAACAAAGGTATAAATAACGGACCTAAAATTCAGAAGGATGGATTCAGACCGATGAAAATGAGAGGTGGCTTGCTTTTTAACCCTAACTCAACTTCAAAGCTTTGAAGAAAGCAAGCTGTTTGTCTCGGTACCATTCTTAATATGCATCCCATGGTCTTCTTTTCCCATGAATTGGATCCCTTCGGCCACGCAAAAATGGCGCACAATTGCAGGCATTCGGTGATAAATAATAAATTTTTTACTTTGCCATCTCTTCACACGCTTTTTTGAATAGTTTTAAGACAAAGGTTTGAACTCGGATTGAAAAAGTCTTTGGAGGAATAAGATGCACACAAAAGTGTTGAGAATAATTAGTTAGTATCTGAGGGGTTAGCCAAGCCAGTGGGGTCGAACAGGCCGAAGCACCTCAATAGAAAAGGATCACAACCGAGACGAGGTTCTCCCTAGTTTAAGACGTGGTAGTTACAACAGAGGCATTCCACTTATCCTAGACCTTATCATCGGGGCTTTATGGTCTTGAATAAAGGTAAAGACGTAAGACATAAATCGAAGGGCAGCACCTCTAGGGGAGGACACATTGCTATGCAATCATAACCCATTGTGAGCTTGCTCAGAGTTTGTGATGGGTCCATGACCCTCATCCAGCCTCTCCTTCCATTCGACAAATATCATCAAGTTGGCAAAACGGCCAACTTTCGAGGTGGGCCTACTCGAATGGATGCCAACAGCTTTGCATGGTTATCCGCTAAGTAAATCTCGCAAAGCCGATGAATTAAAGTTAGCTAGTCAGGTTCTCGACTTTCCTCTCAATCATCTAACCTTACACAATTGAGTCTGTGTTTATTTTCGGTGCTTGTGCATTTTCCGGCTCACTAGTGTGTCATGACACCGAAAATTAATTAATTCTGGGAGGAAGTAAGTGTTGACCTCCATCAAAGCTGACTCGATTCCCATGATTTCTAGGACCTCGTTCCCAAAATTTATAGCCGCTACTTGGCGAAGACGAGCTAAATTACACTTCATCTCGAGTGATTTGATTGCCCACTAGAAGGAGGCAACACTTCAGCTGTATGCCTCTATTCAGAAATGGTTTGCAGTAAAGGTCTGGGAGTGACTACCCTGGAATTCTTCATTAAGAGGAAGTGGTTAAAGCTTTCACCTTCCCCTGTTCATTTAGGAATAAAAAGGCGATGGCGATATCTCTGACATCATCTGACAGCAGACAACCAGGTCGTCATGCGTAAGTCATGTTTACGTTCCTGCGACAGGGGGAGAGACACACAAATGGTTGAAAGGATTGTAAAGCATCCATTTGTTGAGGCAAGTATGCCGATTTCACTGGTGTCCACAACCAAGACAAGATAAACCCGCACCACTATCAAAAAAGGCCGCAAGGCGAAAACCTTATCGGCATGTTTAGCAGTCTAAGTCGCCTAAGTTAGACAAGTTTTAGAGACAGAACAAACAAAGGTTCATTTAGTCTTCATTCTCCTTACTACGAAGTCAAAATCATTTCCTCCGAAATACCGAAGAAGGTAGTAAGTGTACCTTGAAGTGAGCATCGCATTTCCCATCAAAGTTATGTGACTTCATTCTGGACCATTCGGTCAGATGCGTTTATCCATTGCCTACCCTGAAGCATGACAAGAATAATGTTACTTGATTAATTTTACTTACAAATTTCTGCTTTGCCTCACCATATAGCAATAACCTTTCAAAATCGCTTCCTCGTCTTTGTCACATGCTTCATGCCTTGACGGTCCTAAGCTAGATCCCATGTATTCCACGGTCTCTACGTAGATTTGTCAACTTTATTTTGTTAAAATACCCATATCTGTGGGTAAATTTGATAAGCTGACACATGGAAAAGCTTTATCGTCAATCTGAAGGAATTTCGTTCCAGCAGATGACCGCTGTCCCGCACCAGGCAAAGCTTGTCAAGTAACGCGGTGAAAACGAAAGATCCATCTCCTGAATGTGTACTCAAGGCAATCCCCAAATTCCCACTCAATTACGATTGTGTCAGGTGGCATGGAAATCACCTTTCGCAGCGGAGATGGACTTTTGATACAACTCTCCAATTAATCGACAATGGTGTAATCACATGAGCTTGTCATGACCCGAGGTAAAGCTCACTCAATGAGAGTTTAGTAACAAAACGATACCACCAAAGCTAATTTACTTCGCAACCAAGGGTTCGGAAAGTACTTCCCAAGTTAACACAAATGCGTATTCACTTTAAGTTAGGCCTCGTGTCGAAATATCGCTGGCACATGACACCTTTTTGACAGGCGTATTAATCCTTGGATTTTGAGGAATGCAAGGATGTGGCTTTCCCAAATCCGAGAGCCCATTTATTTACCTCCCACCTTAAGACAATATCATTTGGGGAAACTGTGATTATCCGCATGCCATTTGTTCATTGCCACGCATTCAAATGTGCTAACAGTCACCGCCGGATAAATGGGGACAATGCTGACTCATGTGGCAGGTAGAAGCTGATGTTCTCTGCTGGTTTGGATGACCCCCCTCCGAATTGTCTACACCCTTGGCTAACATCTCCAGGTGTTGCCCTTTCCTTGTTACGACGCCAGAACATGCGTCTGTCCGCCTTAGCCCTTGGCTGACACCCCTCGTAGGTCTCGTTTTTTCAATTCCAAGCTGCACCCTATCAACCCGTTCGGAGATTATCTTACCAAGACACATCAGGGGAGATCGCAAGACGGGCAACCTCAAAAGCATGCCTCCATTTAACCAACGCTTGCAGCATTGTGTTGCTTTGTGGTTGATCAAGTCCTCAAAGCGGTTGAAGGAAATGATGGGCAACTTCCTTTCCAGTGATAACATGACAATCGGCTGTAATTTTCATTCATTTTAAAAGGTATCGAGGGTAGATCATGAAGGGAAAAAGTGCGTTCGCCATCAGGCTCCGACAGTCTAGCCGTTCTAACAAGAGATCTACTGACCACTCTACTTTGTTATTGCCTTTCTGGTTAGTGGAAGAGTGGTAATAAGATCCGATGGGAGAATCAGAGGGTTGTGCATGCGTGCCCAACTGGTAGACAATGAGCCAAACCATCTGTGAACCTGCAATTTCAATCATTACTGAAAGGAGACATTCAAGTCCACGGAGTTAAACAAACTCTTACGTCAGCCTGATTGATTCCATGTAAGTCTTGACTTCCAAGTCTTCTAGTTCTCCATTTCGATCGGTTAATATGTAGAAGACAGCGGTTACCATCAATCTTCCATGAGCAGGCAAAAGTGCTAAATAGCTCTAAATAATCCCTTTTTTGCTGTAATCCACAAGCCGAGTTGATTTACAAGACCCTTGCTATAAAACGCGCCGATGGTGTCCCCATCTTGTTGCTCCGGTTACAGTGACGGTGTTGTGGTCTGGTAGAATCAGTAGATCTGCCTCAGCGGTTGGATATTCCAGCATCACATCAACTAGAATGCGGCAGGTAGGTGAACGTGACTTATGCGTGACTTTGATGCCTGCTGTCAGACGCTGTCAGAATCGCTGTCGGGATGAGAGCAGAGGATTCTCAGGTTATTAAACACTACTTCCTATTTGGATTGATTTCGTATCAACCTCGTGGAAAACACTTTACAAGAACCCGAGTGACCATCTCCTACCGCTGACCGAACTCTTACAGGCTGATACTGCGACCCCTCTATCTGTGGCCGCCTTTGTAATGGTAGGTCAAGAGAGGAATGAAAAAGCGTCACCCAATCCCTTTTAATGAAAAAATTCAAAATGATTACTCCTAGATCTTTACTACAGACTGTTTGTCAATAGAGGCACAAAGTTGAGTGGAGGATCAAAGCTCGGCCTCGCTAAGCAGCAGGTAAAAATTTAGAGAGCGAGGGCCTATAAATCATGCAAATTTAGTCAGCTTGATTAATATTTCCGATTTGATGAGGGCTGACACTTACTTTCTCTCTTTTCGTCACATCCTCTCCCACTTGATTGGGTTTAAGTTCACTGACCCCGATAAGCCGGATAACACAGTCGTATCAAAAACGGTCACAGGCTCAATCGTTAAGTCGAGAATTCGACTAGCAAACTTTCGTCCACCTCTTATTTATTCAATGGGGCGCTTTAAGGGACTGACCTAAGGAAAAATTGTATAAAGCTGCTAGAATCCATTGGAGGAGACCCACATGTGAATTCGGTCCAGATGCTTGACAGGGTCATGCGTCAAAATTTGCTGAATTAAAAGAGAAGGCGGTTGAGTATTTTAGCTACATGGAATAAGTAACATCTGGTGCGGAGAAGCAAGATGTCATCAGGTCAGGGGGAGGAGGGAGGGGACGGTAGGCTTGGTTGCTTCATGTTTCCATTGGTGGTGTGGCCTAATACCGCTACTACTTAGAAAAGAAACGTGTCCACCAACTCCTGGGTCATTTTATGTTTAAAAATTGAGTAATTTTATAGCAACTTTTTTTACTTTGATCGGGCTTACACGTTTTAGGCTTCGAAATATGCAAACCGCTTTTAGTTCCCTGCTAAAATAAGCAAGGAAGGGAGAGGGGGATCCCCAAACATCTAGCTGCCAAAATTTCCTCTGCCAAGCTGAGGAATAAGGCACTAAGGCGAGATCATATTCTCACCTCGCTCCACACGTAACCTACGCACGAGCTCACTCTAGTTTCTGTTTTTTTTAGAGAACGTGTGCATCTCGTTGGAGGCGGGTGGTGGCAAGGGCGAGGGGGATGAGGTACGACGAAGTGAGGCAGAATGTTCATCTCTCTCTCTCTCACACTCTGATTTAACGTACAGAAGCTCACGCCACACGACCTTTGCTCCCCTCCTCTCGAGAACAAGCAAACACAAATAGGCAAACACACTTATCATCTCATGCACTCGCTCATGGAGGACGTGTACATGTGCTCGGCATGTGCAAGGGCACATTTCTTGATGCCACCGACGCTCGCCTCTCCGACTGACATCTTGCATGCGGCAAAGCATTCTAGCGTCTGGAAGCTAACAACTGTCTTCTAGTCTTATTTACAAAAATTACAAGTCCAAAAAAATGTCATAGCAACGTACTGTCTTCCTTTGGCAGACAGGTTGATAAAATTCGTGCTAGCTGTTGAACTCTAAAGAGATTTAGTTAATATCGGTTCAGTATTACTTTAGTTATCTGACCATACATAAATATGTTCACGTCTGTACCACATATTTGCGCCTTCGTAATTTTCTTACATGAGGCCACGCGTCACCTATATGTGACACACTTTACTGAAAGGACCGGATTCAAAGTGAAAGAGAAAATAGCTAAAAATAGAATTTTACCAAGACGATCAGATGTCTAAGCCGTGTGGAAGACCTTTTAGCATTTCATTTAAGTTAAGCTTCCTCAACTGATCTGTGAGCGGGTGAGGTCGGTCGTGCACTCGAGCATGATAGCATGATAACAAGTCAAATCCTTAACATTTTTTGCTACTCTAAAATAATAAACCACTAGCTCTTTGCTGATTTGTTTTGGATCGTGCTTGTGACTTTAGAACGGAGACAAGAACCCTCTTGCGTCACGTATACGTGACACTTGTAGTGGTTGAATCATGTGCAAAAAGATAAGATATTAAGTACAAATATCAAAATTTTAGCAGTTTTAAAATAGCCAAGAGCTATATGACTTATTTTTTCTTATAATCACACATATGTGACTTGGAGAGAAGAAGAATCACTTCGTCACATATTTGTGACACAGGTAGTGGTCGTGTCAGCCTCAGAAGAATTACCATATTCAGGTAACTTCTCCATATCTTCGACTTTTTTTAGAAGCATGTAGTTGTTTTGTTCTTCCTTTTTAGGTACATACCTATGACTTGGAAACTTGAAGAAGAAAATTTTTCCGCCATATTTGAGTAAGGCTAGTAGTGCCCATGTCAGGCAAAGACAAAAGGTGCTATATCAAGTTAATTTTTTAGTATTCTAAGTATTTTACACAAACAAAACTGCGAATACTTTTTTGCTTTCCATTTTAAATAATGTACCTGTGACATGGAAACTTAGGGAAGAAAGGCTCTTTCGTCACATACACGTGACACCAGTATTAGTCGTGGCAAGCACTGGAAATTTACGACAGTAAATCAAACTACAAGCACTTCGGTTATTCAACAATAAAGAACTGCTGCTAAATTGCTTTTCTTTATGAACCACATATATGAGACCTGAAAATTTAGGCAAGAATTTTCGTTTGTTACACAGGTATTAAACAAAAAAATTGGCTTTTAGCGTAAATGTATATATTTTTGGCTGTCTTAAAGGAATAAACTTTGTAACGATCTTCTTTAGTTGTAGCTCAAATGTCTGCAACGTGGGCACTCAAGGAAGAAAATCCTTCTCGTCACGCATATGTGACGCTGATGTGCCGTTATCTACCAGGATAATACCTATAAGCTACCGCCCTTTTTTCTTTAAGGCTGCAACTCACGCACGCTTAAGTACAAGATGTAAAGGATTCGTCACATTCGAACATGACGAACGATGTTCTTCCGGGACCCTGATGAATTCTGATCGACGTTGCCATGTGCCAAAACACTGTCAAACAGTTGATATTTACTCACCTGGAGACTTCTTTTCCTTCCTTGATCACTATTTGAGTTAGGCAGTGTCATGACAACTAAAGTTGCAGTTAAGTCTGAGTAGTTTCTTGAGCAGGGCTCCGGCGCATACACCGATTCAATATTTTTGCTCTCCTAATAGATTTTCATCACAGTAGAATGAAATAAATTCCATGATGACATTCTAAAGTAGCATGTCATCCGTAAAACTGTAAACGAAACCGATAGTGGGTTCCACACTCCATAAGTAATGACCTCTTTCAAAGTAGATCTTGTCTTCATTTCCTAGCCATCTTTTCAACCAGTCGGTAGTAGAAAGGCGAGGTTACAGTTTGTCCCTACGATCATCGTTACAACGGAGGAGGAGGAGGAGGAGGAGGAGGAGGAGGAGGAGGAGGAGGAGG